>NC_056746.1:798022523-798195023 GCF_019279795.1 Protopterus annectens
GATGACATAGCTTAAGGAGAATTTTTGTTTAGACCTTGGATGAGATTTTTTTTTTTTTTTTTAACAAGAATGTCACCAGTGGGTAATGATGCCAGTCCCCCCCTCAAGAAAAAAAAAACAGCATGAATAATGGGTTATGTAAGAAAGTACAGCAGTCCATTTGGAATATAGATCAATGGCAAACAGAGTAAAAAGCACTTTAATAAATCATATTATTAAAACATCAACATATAATTGCTTTCCCACTCATGTACTTCATTATATATACCACAAAATCACTTTAAATGAGACAATCATTACATAAGAAGAAGTTTACACGCATCACAACCATAAATAATAAACTAACATTTAACAAGTCCCCAACCCTAGAAATTCACATTAATATTCTGAAGTGCTATAAATTTAAAAATAAAAAATATTTTCAACATTATATTTAGACACATGCCTAGCTAAAGAATTAGTTAAATTTTATTTTCTAATATTGTATCTGTGCTTATAGATTCTTTCTTTTTAGCTGTACTGTTTCATACATAGAAACAAGGACACTTTTGACATACAGCAACATATACCAAACTGCTGCTATAGCAAGTATGAAACACTTTTAACAAATTACTGTGGTCTGCTTTCTAAACGGACTACTGTGTGTACTCTTGTTTTGTTTAATGCAGTTTACTCTGCTACCCATCTTTTTAAATGCCTTTATTAAATTATCACTTAAGATGTAGACACATACATTAAAAGAAAAAAAATGAACCATATTAATATTTTTTTCATTTACATACATTATGGACTACATATCCATTTTCTTTCTTTATGACAGCATCATTCAGTTCAACATTACAGAAGCTGATCAGTTTCTACCGTCCCTAAAATCTTGATTCTCCCTCCTGAACATGTTGAAGTCCTACGTTCCTAGTCACCAACAAAGTCTTATTGGTTATTGAGTGCAGGTTCTAGGTTTTCTTGAGCACAAAAGAAGGAGTGATGTTACTTGTACCTAAACTCCACCCTGATATGTTGTTTAAGTGTTTCAATGTAGAATGTATGGGGGTTATTGGGGCTATGTAAGTAACTGTTTTTGTCTTTTTTTTACCTCCAGGTACAGTTCAGAGGTAGTTTCATGTAACAATAAAGAAAATGTGACTGGATCTGGAAAGTATAACCTTATACGTATGAAACTGGAATATCATAATCAATGCAGCCGATGTTAGAGGAGGTAGAAAACTCATCAGGATTTCTTCGTACCTGAGATAGGCAGGAGTGTATGATAAGACTTAGTCTATATAAACTTACTGTAGAAATTCCATCTAAAACTGTACTCATCAACAATGCACACTATCGAAACTTACATCACTGTCCACGTAAACACCATCAACCAACTATACCACATGCACACACACAAAAAACTACACATTATAACATGTTATACAAGTGCATACATACACACACACACACACACACACACACACACACACACAAACATAAATCAAAGTTTAAAAATATCATACTTTAAGCCTGCACCCCCCCCCCAAACTTACATATACCAGTTCCACAGTCGCACTAACTCAAAGAAGGTAGAATTCTTCCAAAATAATCCAGTGACTGCCAGCATACTCTAAGACAGTGAACCAGCCACAACTACAATCCCAAAATAAAAATGTCTATATAATAACTACAAATATAAGACTTTGCCATAACAGCATACTATGTCTATGCTATTACTGATACAGACACCTTCAATAGTACCACAGACTGAGAAGCTACGTATTTGGTAAGTTAAGAGCACTGAAAATGCTTATGAAAACTGATCATTTGATAACTTTCAGAGATTCTTCTAAAATTATAGTTTAACTGATGCTGTTACTGTTAGAATGGAGCGCTCCCAACATACATATTATTCAAGCAGGTATCACTCAAATCACATATAGACAATGTGTATATAACTGTTGAATATGTTTATTTTATTACAGACAACAGAACATCCAATAATAAAATTATCAGCTCTTAGCATCATTGGAATGCAGCTTGCATCATCTTTACCATCATATCTGGACAGGCACTGCCACTTTCCAACATGTTGCTTAAAACAGGAGACTTTGGTAAAAAGACAGAAGCAACTGTTGTATATATATATATATATATATATATATATATATATATATATATATATGTAAAAAAACTTTCTGGACTAGGCTGGGATCAACAGTCTTTGATGACAAACTGGGACCCTTTTAAATAAGTACAGACTGAATTATAGCAAAAGGTCATGACTTAATAAGGAAAAAAAAAACAGATCTGTTGGAACAGTTGCAGACTAGGTTTTATAAAAGGGAAGTGAATTTGCAAGACAAAATGGAAGGGATCAGGCAACCGGAAGAAGTTTTACTGTGGAAGAAATGTAAGATGGGGTGTGGGGCGCTTGCCCCCCTGCTTGTATGTAGTGTAGATTTGAGTGTTTGTGTGTTGGGGGAAGCTGTGTGTATGTGCTCGCGATTTTAACATTTGCACTTCTAGGGTTTCGGGATTGTCAGGTTTTGGCTTTATTGATCTTGAAATCCTGAAATTCGATATTTCAGGATTTCAGGATTATAAAGTGAATCCATTATTATACCATAAAAATAGCTTGTGTTTGGCTGTGAGAAATGCAGCATTAATATATGGCAGGTGTGATCTCAAGGGTGAAGCCAGCTGTTGGTAAATCCAGCATTAACAATCATAAAAGCAGCATAGGAAACCAGCTATGTATATAATTCATTCCAATAGATAGAAGCACAAGGACAGGCAAGGACTGGTTTCAGACCAGTGCTTTTATCAGTTACGATCACTATTTGGATTTTCATTTTTTTTTAAATTGTGCATTACCCATAACTGAGTCTGAGTTCACGTTGCTATACAATAACATTATTTAATGAAAAAAAGCTTATCTTTTTTAAGTAATGTCATATAATGGGGCTTCATATCAGTCGGATTTACTTGCACTTCTCATGGACCTCAGCTTGCTGGACTACAATGCACCATGTACACCTGTGCTCCTGAATGTGAGGATGTCCAATGTGCATCTCTTTCAGTATGTCTGATGTTTTGCTGCAAACACTCACCTGGTCACATTTTATTTTAGTTTAATAACTTCAAATAGGATTTTAACTTGCTGCTTCATGTGTAAAATGTTTACAGTACGTAGATGGTTTAGGTAACCAATGCAGATTCTGCAGTAATGCAGGTGGGAGAAGGGTCTCCCTACTGAAATGTCAGCACTCAAAATGATTGGTGTCATCAAGCTGAAAGAGAGGCCAGTGCCTCTCTCGATATGGTGGTACAAGATGAGGCAAACCAGAAGTCTGGTATGTTGAATGTCGATCATCGTGTTTCCAACATTCAGGGTAAATGTTTTTTTTTTGTTTTCAAGATTTTATTTTGGTCTTTTTATTAAAAATTATTTTGCCTTCGACATTGTGTCAGTAAACCATCTGCACAACATAGTATCTTGTATAATGGTATATGCTGAATGGTATTGTACCAAAATATTTATGATATAAAACCTCAATTAAAACTATTTAAAAATATTTACAGTGGAAAAGAACAGCATATGCAGCTGTTGTTGGTTCAGCAGTTGCTAGCCACTGTGATATTTATATCAGTATGGCTACTGAACTCATCTTCATTAGCAAGCTTGGATTTACACTGGGCACATTGATATCTGTCTATTTTTCTGTCCTTGACAACTTAATAAAAAGAATATACCGAAAGTCGTAACACTGAATCTACAATGTTGAAATGTGAAAATGATTACATCAAAATATCTACTCTTGAACATCTGTAGAGAGCTGGACTACTTCTCAACCCACAGACAGTGAAACCAGGTGCAAAAGCTTATGAAAAGTAGGTATATCCAACCAAACATTTGGACATTTAATAAAGATAAAATTTTAAAACCAAATAGCACATAACTCTTCCCACTTGCAGGTGCAATGTTAATACTGCTCAGTAAAACATGTTTAAAAAACAAAGTGACAAAAATGATGGAAGCAAATAATCACATTACCAGAGAGACAGTGTAAAAATTGAATGAACTGTATTACAACATTCTACCACATAAAATCATTTACTTTTGCTTCAGAAAAAGGGAGAAGTGATATGTTTATCTAGTTTCTTAATTATTGTTGCCACTAGTATGTTGGTCATTTATTGTGGTTTTCTGTGTACTAGACAAATTCAAAAATCACACATGATGAGGGGGATTCACAAAACTTTGTGAAAGGGTAAACCAAGTTTGCATATAATGACATAACTCCAGAAATAAATACATCATGTGCAGGGGTAAATCAGGCCTGAAAAAAAGTAACGTTCTTCCAAAAAGAACATTTCTGAGTTTCACTAACAGAGTAATGCTATTGTTTACTTTCTAGCTGTGCACTGTTGTGCACACAGTATATATGTAGCACATGTATGCCATTAGTAGGTATTTTAAGTTCAAAATTGTAAGGCTTCAACATTTTAACATTTCAGGAGTTTGTATTCAGTATCCACTTTTAGTATACCACTACTCAATAAGTTGTCTCCTCACCTTAAAAATAAAATATCTAGATATCTATATCTATAGATAGACAGATACAGATCCACAAAATAACTGATCAATGTGCTGGTGCAATATTCCTGTTATAGCTGGAAAGTAAATGTGCTCTTTTCCTGCTCTCGACAATCTCAGAATTAGTATATATAATTAGCAGGGGAAGGGGGGGGGACAGACCCTTACTTGGGTGGTGCAGGAAAGATTTGCCCCCTTGAAAAACAGCATTTTAGTTTGCATGCTTCTTTATTTTATATGAAGATAAATAATTTAATTTTGTGATCCTAATAAAAGATATCAACGTTTTAAACATTTTAAGTTAGTCAGAGCTAACATTTATGGTTATTTATATCTGAATCTTTGAAATGCTACTACTAAGACAGTTGGTAGTAGTACTATCAATTACTGGGATCACATATTAGTTTGCTGACAAATTTCAAACCTGGCTGAAGGAATTTTTCTGCTTTTAAGGTTAAAAGCTATGAAGACATTTAGAAGCATAACAGATCGTTACCTTCCTCAAAAATTTTAGAATTCATTCAAAGGAATGCTAAGCATAACATAATGGGTAGACTGGCATCTTATCTAATTGTAGAAACCATTAATAAGTAGACTGCATCTACAATAGGAATGGCAAATACATTTGAGAAGCAGTTCAATTTTATAAATACAGATTTGACTAATGTCAAAGGAGAAGACATTTGTAAGGTTGTACATCACATTCTTTTTAAGCAATTGAATATTAATTGTGATGATGTGAAGTACTGCCAGCTATGCCAGGAGAAGTAGGGCAGTGGACATGTAACATATGCCAGCATAGCTAGCTGGAGTTTTCTAAAGGATTACATGTCATTTGTATATCAAACTGATCTGTACAGGTGCTTGCGTTGAAAATGTATTTGTAAAGCTGCTTGTGTTAAAAATGTAGCAATAGTGGGTCCTGCTGGACAGAAAACAAATACATCTGTATGTCAGACTATATTGTAACTGTTGAAATTAATATATTGTAACAGAGGATAGTGGAAGAGAAGAGGTTAACCTCAGTCCACCTAACTCTGAAAAAATAGTCTGAAATTAAATTACCGGGTTTAGGCCATAAATATTGGTTCTTACAGTTCTAATTGCAGCCAGAGACAAAATGTCTGTGAAAACCAGGACTAGGAATCCTACTGTACTGTCCTTAGGCATGAACAAATTGCTACCCTGGAAGTTTGGAAGTTTTTGAAATGGTTTTATAGCTTCCAGATGATATAACACATCTTAGCAAAGCTCTTTGTGTGTATGGTAAGATTCTGGCTCAGTTCCTAGTAAAGGGAGTAGTGTGGCAATCAGAAGTTAAGCTACCAAATGTATGTGATGTCATTCTATTACCGAGCACTGAAATGATGTTTTAATACTAGACGAGACAGAAGTCTCAGAGCAGTCTATTTTTGAAACCTAACAAAGAAGAATCACTCACCCACTTCATAAGTAACAAGGAAATAGTAATTCGTTAGATAAGTCAGGAAAATATAGTGAGATTAGTTAAGTACGGTTTTCTGTATTTGTGTGAATCTATCTATCTGTGTTATTTTTAATATTTCCCGTGACTGAAACTCCGGTGTTTATTGTAAATAGACATTTAGTATTTTCATGTCCTTTTATTGTTTATTATCAAATATATTTAAACTTTTCATTGTGGCTGGTCTTTCAGAGAATAGTTTAACATTTGAAAGTACTTACATTTATTTGGTGACACTGTGGCTGCTTCTGAAAGCCTTGCAGCATTGGTCAAACACTACCATTTATATTAGTATTAACTTCACTCAGTATAATTGGGATCACTGGTAAGAGCCTTAAGATTAGCTGGCTTTGGAATGTTCTGGTGGCAGTATCTACCTTATGGTCTGGGCAGGAGGAGCGTAACTGGTAAATCTGTCTCAGGCTTTCCCAGGTGTATATATATATATATATGTGTGTGTGTGTGTGTGTGTGTGTGTGTGTGTGTGTGTGTGTGTGTGTGAAAATCAAATCTCAAAGAGTGTGTGTGTGTGTGTGTGTGTGTGTGTGTGTGTGTGTGTGTGTGTGTGTGTGTGCGCATGTGTCAGCTATCTGGAGCAGGGACACAGAGCACTAGTTTCACAGGGAAGGTGGTGGAGGACAAGCCTTGGAACACAAGGACAAGGACTTAACTCTACAGCTGTGGTAAGTGGGGACTCTTATTTGGGACCTTGTGAGAGAGAGGGAAACCTAGCCCCAAGATGGGAGTGTGTTTTTCCTGTGTGCTCTTAAGGGAAATTGTGCTTGGTGCAGAGAGCTGCATCTGAAAATACTGTGTGTATCTATATCTTTATTTCAAGTGAACATCCCTCACTGGTGTCGGTGGTGAGGACTGAGGCTCCTTGATTACTGACCCAGAGCAGAGACGTCACATTAATCAACAGTACAGTATACTGGGGTTAGATTACCCACTGAGCTTTCAAATAATTTACCAGCGGAGGCAAAAAAATACTAACAAATGTTTTAATGGGTCACTTATTCAGTTTGTCCTTTCCTCCAAGTAATGGTGCATTAATAACTATGAATCAAAAGTATAACAAATATCTTCATTATACTAATAATTATCATCCTATTTCCTTGCTAAATTCTGTTTATAAAATATACATGACTACTTGGGCCTCATCATTTTGCAAATGTGTACATTCTTTGATATTATTAGAGTAATGTGCTTTTTGCAAAATATACAACTGTGAACTTTTATTAGGGAAAACAGCAAACATTATAACTGCTAAAACATTACTAGATCCTCCTTGACAGTTGTTTTCTTTAGATACTGAGAGGGCTTTTGATAAGGTTATTGACATTTCTGTACTAAATTTTAAAGAAAATTAACTTTTCTGTTAACTTCACAGATATCCTTAGGAAATTATATAAAAATAGTTGCATCTCAAAGGATATATACATATACATACATATATATATATATATATATATATATATATATATATATATATATAAAAAATGATGAATTAGGCAATGCTGCCCACTTTCATTTAAACCTTTTTATTTTACCCATGGAGGTCCTGCTTACTTGATCAAAAATTCCCATTTGCAAGTATACTGTGGTAATTTTAGTCATCATAAATTCTACAATAACAATATATGCAGATGACGTATTAATAACTGTTCCTAACCTATCAATTTTTACCTTCTTTGACCTATTTAAACAAAGTAATAAATAATCCCCCAACACTGCTTCAAGGTGGCAGGATACCACAGCCAATGTTCAATGAAATGTACTCCCAAGGTTTTGCACCACACGTCCACTAGTAAAAATAACGAAGAGGTAGCTATATAAAATGACACTTTAATTTTTACAAATAATAAAAGCATGAAATGTTGAGCGCTTTCATCTACACCCAGTAGACTTCATCAGAACATTTCTCCATAGTAAAAACTGACCTATATATACAAGTTATATCAATTAACATTTGAATACAATTGGCTACTAATTGTTAAAAAAATTAACCCTTTAAAAAGCTACCTCTATTCGTCTGTGTTACTTAAATGCTTGAACAACAATCTGAATAAAGCACATACTACTGTTGAATAAAGTGCACTGTGCAAACTGTTCATTCATGCATACAAATGCTGCTTTCTAAAATAAATAATCTGTATTTAAGTTTCTATCTAAGCAAGCTATCAGCAAGTAAAAAATAAGAATATATAAATATATACAACAGTTATGGGACCAGCTACATGCATAGTATGGAAATACATACAAAACATGAATATATACATTTTTATTTTATATGAACCCATATCTCATATAACATTATTCTCTAGTATGGGCTTGATTGAGATATATTCATTTATTCCAGGTAGTACAGTCGCATTTAACTTTATCTGCCACCATACTTCTCTCTCCCCTAATTTTTTCTTGACACTTCCACCCCTAACATTGGGATGCACTATTTCTAATATGCCAAATAAGAATTTGTCACAGTTCTTGCTATTTTTAAGGTGTTTACTTAGTGCATTTTTATCATCTCCTTTTTTAATGCAGTAATAGTGATCGTATATCCTTTTACGAAGACATCTGTCTGTCTTCCCTACATAAAAACATGCACAGTGTGTGCAGGTGGCCATATATACTATATGGGAAGTTCTACAGTTCCCCTTTTTGAATGTTATAAGTGTAGTATTTATGTCCTGCAAAGCTATACTTTTACTACTAGTTATATACTTACACTGATTGCATGTTCCACATTTTGATGTACCTGTGCTGTTGTCATTGGTTCCTACCCTACATGTTTACTCTCAAATTCACTCTTAAGATTTTTGGCATTACTATATACAAATTTTGGCCTATTACCCATAATGTCTGAGATGTTCTTATCCACCCTAAAAATATTCCAATGTCTTTCAATTATAGCCCTAATGTCACCTATATTAGGACTATATTCCAATATACACGCTCCTGTGTATTTGGTTGTGTCACCTTCCAATAGGGTATTATTTAGATTCTTAATAATAAAAAATTAACCCTTTAAAAAGCTACCTCTATTCGTCTGTGTTACTTAAATGCTTGAGCAACAATCTGAATAAAGCACATACTACTGTTGAATAAAGTGCACTGTGCAAACTGTTCATTCATGCATACAAATGCTGCTTTCTAAAATAAATAATCTGTATTTAAGTTTCTATCTAAGCAAGCTATCAGCAAGTAAAAAATAAGAATATATAAATATATACAACAGTTATGGGACCAGCTACATGCATAGTATGGAAATACATACAAAACATGAATATATACATTTTTATTTTATATGAACCCATATCTCATATAACATTATTCTCTAGTATGGGCTTGATTGAGATATATTCATTTATTCCAGGTAGTACAGTCGCATTTAACTTTATCTGCCACCATACTTCTCTCTCCCCTAATTTTTTCTTGACACTTCCATCCCTAACATTGGGATGCACTATTTCTAATATGCCAAATAAGAATTTGTCACAGTTCTTGCTATTTTTAAGGTGTTTACTTAGTGCATTTTTATCATCTCCTTTTTTAATGCAGTAATAGTGATCGTATATCCTTTTACGAAGACATCTGTCTGTCTTCCCTACATAAAAACATGCACAGTGTGTGCAGGTGGCCATATATACTATATGGGAAGTTCTACAGTTCCCCTTTTTGAATGTTATAAGTGTAGTATTTATGTCCTGCAAAGCTATACTTTTACTACTAGTTATATACTTACACTGATTGCATGTTCCACATTTTGATGTACCTGTGCTGTTGTCATTGGTTCCTACCCTACATGTTTACTCTCAAATTCACTCTTAAGATTTTTGGCATTACTATATACAAATTTTGGCCTATTACCCATAATGTCTGAGATGTTCTTATCCACCCTAAAAATATTCCAATGTCTTTCAATTATAGCCCTAATGTCACCTATATTAGGACTATATTCCAATATACACGCTCCTGTGTATTTGGTTGTGTCACCTTCCAATAGGGTATTATTTAGATTCTTAATACCTTCTGCTTTCTTCCCTAATATGGCAGGATATTTTTCATTCCTATTTCCAAGGATGTATTCCCTTACCTCTACTATCATTTTTTCCGGGTAACCTCTGGTTGTGAACATATTCCCTATAAATTCCAATTCTGTTAATAAGTCAGAAATCTCAGAGGTCATTCTAGCTGCTCTAATATATTGACCTTTTATTATACTTTTTTTCTGTTTGTATGAGTGGCAGCTGTTGTAATGCAAATATGAATTACTGAACGTCTCCTTCCTGTATATCTTGGAGGTGAATTTGTTATTCTCAATAGTAATATTAACATCTAAGTAAGCTATAGACTTCTCATCCTTATTCAACATAAATTTTAGGTACTGACTTCTGGTGTTAAGGTACTCCATAAATTCTCCCAATTTGGTTTCACCTCCATTCCAAATTAAAAAGAGATCATCCAGGAATCTGGTATATAAATCAATATATTTCCTCCATTCACTGTTTAATATGTATTCACTCTCCCAGTCAACAAGAAATAAATTAGCAAAGATGGGGGCACATGCTGCCCCCATCGCAACCCCTTTGCACTGCTTATAATATTCTCCTTCGAAATATACAAAGTTGTATTTCAATACTATGCCAATAAATTCTAACACTAAGTTTTTTTTATTAGTGTCAATGGAACTGTAGAGATCCATACTGTTGTTGAATCTATTCATCCCTTCCTCAACGGGAATTCTGGAAAATAGATCCACCACATCAATAGTAACCAATAAAATACCAGACTTGCACACATCAGGGGTTAAGCGTCTCAAAAAATCCCATGAATCTTTTAACAGGTGGTTAACTCTATTGTAACATGGTTTCAGCCACTTATCCACTACTTTACCAAACATGAAAGTTTTTGATTTATTTCCTGAAATAATTGGACGGAATGGTGGATCCATTATATTTTTATGGACTTTGGGGATTCCTACTATGGTGCTTATAATGGGATTTTCCATTTTTAAATAATTATATAAATCCACATCTATCCTTTCTTCTATTAGTAGGTCTTCTAAAATCAAATCAATTTTGTGATACCCTATATTAACCTCGTTAACAGATGAGATAACGTAATTGCCTGAATTTAGTAGTATTGCATTCATCTTGTTAATGTATTCAGTTCCCCCACCCTTATCAGGTTTCATAACCCTCAACTTGTTATTAGATTTTAACTCCTCTAAAAGCCTATGCTGTTCATAATTGAGATTGTACTTAATCCGATTCCGTCTACTTTTATTAAAATAACTGTACATCTCATCTATAACTAATTTTTCATACGTTGCTAACAGGTTGTTCAGAGGGGGAGTGTACGTACTTCTAATACAAAACTCACCCCTTGAATTTAATTTATTTAAACAAATAAATATATATGGTTCTCTTTGAAACCTTAATGTTAATACATGTAAATCTTACATTTTCCTCATCAATTGTTCAGGAAAGAATGTACTGGTGTTTTAATGGATGTTGACAAAAAAGTATCTGTCCAGACATGCAACAACTGGAACTCCCACAAAGATACCTTACTGAAAAGATACAAGGCCTGAACAACATGTCCTACATGGACAGACTCAAAGCCCTGTAGCTATTCTCTGTATCCTACAGACTGCTAAGGGGTGATATGCGTCTGGTATACAAGGTATCCTCTGACTCATTACTGATTAATTTACGGTACATCAGCAAGTCAAATGGCATCAGAAATTCTTCGCTTAGGGATCTAAACCTCAACATCAACAGAAAGGTTCGGAGGGACAGGTATATTTTGTAGGATATACTGCAGAACAGACTACCCATCCTCATAAAACAAAGTTCATCCCTGTCCATTTTCAAGTGCAACTTAGATCTATGGATGGGAAACAGAACATTTATCCCAGGACTGCCCCTGTGCTACAGAGGCAGCTCCTAAATGCTTTACCTCATACTTGGGTCCCCTCAAATTATATGTAGTATGAGCCCAGTTATTCTCATTAGGGGTAACATATAAATATCATCCATGGAATGGTTAAGGCCAATCTATAACCAAATGGGATAGGCTATTTCAAGCAGAAAAAGGGAAATTGGTTAGGCTTAAAATGGCACACAAGGGCAGCCAGCCTAGTACTTAATTTATGAACCTATCTCCTAAATACTGAAATGTATTCAACCAAACCAAATTTTATTAGTTGTAATAATGCCTTTAAAATGTTATGGATGTCTACTTAGATAATTGGGTTATTAAATAATTCTTAAGAGAAAAAATGCTTAATATGATTAACGTGATTTTGCTTCTAAAGATATCATAGCAACAACTCATTTTCTTGCTGGAGTCTGCTACAGAGTCATTTCAAAGTAACCCAATGAAGCATTGGTAGTACACCTCAAAACCTAGTAGTTTCTCTTATTCTTTGTACAAGATTTTAGGAGGGATGCAGATTCTTAATACTAAACTATATAAACTTTCCATTAATTATGAGCATTTCTTCATTAAGGTTATTAAAGAGAGAGTTACAGCCACTCTTTTAAAAACAATGAAATGAATGCTACTAATAATGTTAGAAGTAGACATGGCCTCACAGCAGCGACTATCAGAGTAAAGAGGTTTTATGCCTAGTTCTGATTGCTTTGAAAAACAAAATCCTAGCGAAAAAGCTGAACCTTAACTTGTTTATACAATTTGGAACATCAGTTAATGACTATTAAATTATTAGTATAAGTCACATTAGGATGCTTAACAAAATAAATGTGTTTTGCCCCAGGCTACTTTTCAGAAATAACAGTGTAAAGTCATTTCTTGAAGCAAAATGCTTGCTATGATTCTGATTATTTCTTTAAAAACAAAATGAAAACTCTAGCAAAGCTAGAACTTTCACTGAGTGACCTCCCAATTAGCTGAAACACCTGATGTTCTTTAGGATCATTTGCATATATCCCATGTGCCTCTGATACAAGAGGTTTGGGAGGCCACTCAGTGGAAGTTCTAGATTTGCTACAATTTTCATTTTGTTTTTACTGATTTTTTAGTGACCTTCTTACTCATTGTTTTAGTTTGTTGTTTGGGATATTTTTGCAGTGACCCTAATGATAATTGACATCAGCTGGGTATAACAGCTCTGTGTTTCTACTGCTTAGTCAAACAATCTGCTAGTGCTGTGCTGATGAGGTTATAACAAAGGCCGAAATATGCATATCCACAGCTATTGGGGTTTGGCTTTATTGGCCTGAAAATGTCCATTAAAATAATGAATCAAGTTATGGGCATTCAGAATCGCCAATTAGCTGAAACACCTGATGTTCTTAAGGATCATTTGCATATATCCCATGTGCCTCTGATACAAGAGGTTTGGGAGGTCACTCAGTGGAAGTTCTAGCTTTGCTAGAGTTTTCATTTTGTTTTTACTGTTTTTTTTTAGTGAACTTCTTACTTATTGTTTTAGATGATCTCTTTCAATTTCTCCTTTCAGTATAAGGAAATCTACCTTTCAGCTCCCTGTGAGACTTCCCAGGAACACTAAAAGAGAAACTCTGGGTTCCTGTTTATCCCTAAGCCTGACTGCCAGAATCTGGAAATACTTTCAGTATAAGGAAATCTGCCTTTCAGCTCCCTGTGAGACTTCCCAGAAGCACTAAAAGAGAAACTCTGGGTTCCTGTTTATCCCTAAGCCTGACTGCCAGAATCTGGAAATACTTTCAGTATAAGGAAATCTACCTTTCAGCTCCCTGTGAGACTTCCCAGGAACACTAAAAGAGAAAGTATGTTCTTATAGTCAATTGAAAGACTGTATTCTTTATTAATATAATATTACACTGCCAGGTTAGGCAGGTTTCCTGAGTCAGGTAAGGCAGCAGCCATTCCCCCCCCCAAAGCATCCCATGTTTCCCCACCTCCAGCCTATCTTACACTCCCTCATATCTTTCTCATATCTACACTGTACCCTCTCCTTCAACTCCTCATCTCCCTTAGCCTGGAATTACTCCAGGTGCTGCTTATACTGGAATTACGGTGACTGACCACTAGGTGGCACCTTTTCACTTGCCGTTTTTCATACATCTCTAAACTGTTCTTTTATAACTTACTAGCTACACCCTCTATTCATTTTAAAGCTCTTTGTGTACCAAGCTATCTACTTTTCTAGCCCTAGCTCTACTCTATCTCTTCCCATCTTACTGTGCCCTTAAGTGTATCTTATCTCTACTCTCCCCTTGAAGCATCTTAATTCTCCCACTGCTAAGCCTCTCACCTCCCTGCTACTCTTTCCACCTGATACTCACCTGTTACCTCTCTATCTCACTGATTGTCTCTCTTGACACAGGACTCCTTGTCTCATCCCGCTCCATTCGCCCTGCGGGCTCACTCCGCTCCCCTACCCTGCCCCCTATTCCCACCTGCCCCCACTACTCCTACACTTATTCCACCAAGACCACACCCCCTACATCACTGCACCAATACCAGTGCTCACATCATTATCCCACCACACCTTACACATCACTATATAATTAGTCACACCCACCCACACCCACCTCTAATTAACTCTCTCACTCACACCCATCTCCACAGACATCACCACACCAAATCACCTCCCACACCACTCACTCTATCCCCTTACATTAACTCCACAATGCCAACATCCCACTTCCAACTCTATATTCAACTACTTCTCTTCCTCACACTACTTCCTTCTCTTTTTACTACCTATCGTTTAACCTCTTATGAACAACCACTTTACGCCTCCACCCTCTTTCCCTCTAAACATACTTCTACACTACCTCTAGCCATTACTGCAATCTCTCTTAACATTACAGCCACACCCAACTATACACTTCCCAAGTATCACAGACTAGCACCAATTAAATATAACAATCCCAATAATAAAAACCTACCGTACTACTATTATAAGTTACTTTACCACAAACATATCACATACCTTCACTCCCTACTAGATGAAGACATTCATCCAAACCCTGGTCCTAACCATACCTCTTCCACTGATATATGTACTCTAATTGCCAGTACCTCCATAACTCCCTCCAAAACTGCAAACTCCCTCCTTATAGCACATCTTAATATACGCAGCGTTAATAATAAAATCCCACACCTCCATGCCCTCCTAGATGTCCACCATTTTGATATCCTATGCCTATCTGAAACTTGGCTAAAACCCACAGTCAAAGATAATGAAGTTACCCCTCCTGGTTATAATATCATCAGAAGAGACCGTACTGCCAAAAAGGGAGGAGGGGTCACAATCCTCTATAAAACCAAACTACAAATCAGCACCATAGATCTTAACTCACCTTTAGACAATTCAGCTGAATTACTTATCACTAAACTCCAGGTCAACCCTAATAAAGCTATTAATGTCATCTGTTTATACCTACCACCAGGAAATAATATTAATACCCTCGAAAATATCCTAAATTGGTGTTCTATTAACCTCCCACATGAAACAATAATCTTAGGAGACTTTAATATTGACTGGCTGTCCTGTAACAGTAGTAACCCTTCCACCCATATTAACTTATTTGGCTTTACTCAAACCATTAACTCCTCTACTAGAACTCACAAACCCACCAACAAAGAAACTACCTTGGACTGGATACTTACTAATAACCCTCTTCAAACCTACAATGTAGGGATCCTCCCAGATGATCTAAGTGACCACTCCCTAACCTACTTTATCAGATCTAAAACCAACCCCACTCATTCCAACATTGCCAGGACTGTTCGTTGCAAAAAACAATTTAACCATGATCTATTTCTGACAGAACGTAAACAATGTAATTGGTCTCCACTAAAACATCTTCCACTTGATGAAGCAGTAGCCTATTTTAATACCACTTTCCTATCCATCCTGAACCACCATGCCCCATTACGCTCTATTAGATGCAAAGCTAAACCAGCACCCTGGCTCTCAAATACTACTAGGCACAAAATCCGTCTGAGGAAATAAAGCCTGGGCTAAACGGTGTGCTACTAAAAACCCATTAGATCATTTAATTTTTAAACAACTAAGAAATAATACTAAAACAGCCATAGTGCTAGATAAAAAGAACTACTACCTCCAATTACAGCAAACCCATCTTAATAAGCCTCAAATGTTTTGGAACAGCATTAACAAACTTCTGCACCCAGGTCAATCTACCTCCCCTAACCCTCTAGGCTCTAATCCAGATAATCCCATTCAAACTGCCAACTCCTTTAATTCATTCTTTACCAACACCATCCAATCTCTTGCTAGCCATCTTTCAACAGACACATCAAATCTGCCTAACTCACCTTTAAATCCTCCTCCATCCTTTCAATTTCAACCAGTGCCTACTTCTACTATATGCTCTCTTCTACTAAAATTGAAACCTTCCACCCCTTCTGCTGACCAACTCCCAGCAGAATACCTTCAAACTGGTGCCAGACCCATTGCCTACCCCATATCCATTCTTATTAATAGAACCATCAGTGAAGGATACATCCCATCCATCTGGAAAATTTCTTACATTATTCCTCTACACAAAGGTGGGAACTCTAGTGACTACTCTAACTTTCGTCCAATAGCCTTACTATCTCCTCTGGCAAAAATTATGGAAAAATGCATCCAGAAGCAACTTCTAAACCACCTTCTCCAAAATAAACTATTGGCAAACTGTCAACACGGTTTTAGACCCTACCATAGTACCACCACAGCCCTGCTATCATTTACAGATTGTATTAACAATAAACGTAACAATGGCCTTCTTTCCTCTGCAGTTTTCGTTGATTTATCCAAAGCCTTTGACATGGTTCATCATCAGCTGCTCTTGCATATTATGAAATCGCTTTTGCTAGACCCATTAGCCATCAACTGGTTCAAATCTTACCTCAATAACAGAAAACAAGCAGTACTTTGGCACAATAATCTTTCTAAACTCTTACCTATCTCCCTGGGTGTCCCCCAGGGCTCCATATTAGGCCCTCTCCTATTTTCCATCTATATTAATGATCTTCAGTCAGCAATTCCACATTCTACCTGCATTCAGTATGCTGATGACTCCACTATTATCTGCTCAGCTACTTCTCAAACCGACCTGCAGAACATCACCCAGAATGCATTTAATACTGTTGAACAATGGTTTATAAAACGTTGCCTCCTTCTAAATCCAAAAAAAACTAAACTTCTACTCTTCTCTCCAACCCGTAAGTCCACCCCCATCCATTTTACACTTGCATCTAATGATGGTACGGTTATCTCTCCAGACCTCACTACCAAACTCCTAGGAATAACTATAGACAACAACCTCAATTTTGACACACATATTAACAGTACAATAGAAACGATCAACAAGAAACTTGGATCTCTCTATGGAATCAAACCCTTTCTTACTCCAACAGCCAGGACTGCTATAGCCAGAACACATTTCATCTCTACGCTGCTCTATGCCTCACCCATTTATACAAACCTTTCTAAAGCCAACATTAACAAGTTGACTGTATCTTATAATAATATTGCCAGATTTGCTGCTGCCTCTCCTTTTCGAACTCACCACTGTCTAAATCTTAAACAACTTGATTGGTTAGAGTTTCTACACCATGTCCACTTCTCTCAGCTTACAATTGCCCACAAAACCCTACACCAATCCTCCAATACTCCTATTCTTGCAAGCCTCCTTACCCTCTACCAAAATCCGAAAAACCTACGCTCTTCTAATAAACTTCAGATTAACACCTGTAGATCCAACAATATGGCAGGAGACTCCCTCTCCTGGAATTCCATTGGTAAGCTTTGGAATGCTCTTCCCTCTGAACTTACAACTCTCTGCTCTCATACTCTTTTCAAAAAGAAGCTTAAGCTTCATCTCATGACTCACTGGTTATGCTCCTGTTCTATCCCTGACTAACTGCTGCTTCCTCTCACCTACAACCTCCTGTTTTATCTAGCCTTCTCTTCTAACTCTGCTCAGGACGTAACTTTTGACAGAAGTCTTCACATAGAATAGCTCATTAATGCTTATTGCTCTGGCCCTGCCTAGTACTATAAAAAAAAAAAAAAAAAAAAAAAAAAATCATTTTGCTGTATACTTCTGTATACTTTTTATGATTGTACCTAATTTGGTGTTTTTTTATTGTATATTGTTATTTTGTATATCATTCGTTAATGGCTTGTTGTACTCAACATGGAGCTTTTCTCCCCGGGCCTCTACTGAAAATGGACATGTATCCAGCTAGACTAGCCCGGTCAACAAATGTAAAATAAAATAAATAAAATAAATTTCTAATTAAAAATGCTTTATTTGTGGAATGACTTTATGAATGTCATTTTAAAAATCTATAAAGACACTTTTTGTAGATAACTGCTTGAAACGAAGTGCATGGACATAAAAACATGCTCATTCTCTTATTCTTACAAGGTATTTAATGACGATGTCTAGTTTTTCATCTGAATATTTATGGGTTCATAGATAGGTTCATAGATTAGTACTAGGCTAACTGCCCTTGTGAGCCATTTGAAGCCTAGCCAATTATCCCCTGTGAGATTCAAACCCTGAACCTTGTGTTTGTAAGGCAAAAACCTTAACCATTAGGCCACTCTCCCAACAATAAGATAGGTTCATAGGTTAGTACTAGGCTAACTGCCTTTGCGGTCCATTTTAAGCCTAGCCATTTATCCCATCTGAGAATCAAACCCTGGACCTTGTGTTTGTAAGGTGAACACCTTAACTATTATGCCAACCTCCCACCAATGACATTGATAGAGGAGGAATGGCAGGATAATTTTAGAATCACATTTTTGTTAGCACCATCCAACTTCACCCCCTTTTCAACTTAATGACTGTTTTCTTGGAAAGTTTTGCATGTTACTTCTCTAAATCTTATAAAGTTGAAAAATTGTATACAAGTACCAAGCAGGAAGCATGGAAATCAGACTGGGAATCATTTGATTATACTGCCACACCAGTTTTTCTGATGTGTAACTAATGCCTAGCTTCTAAATTCTACACAAACATATAAATACACAATCCCACACAACAAACTTCAAAAGCATATACAACACAACAGCATTTATACATATGTCCATACCAAACTGCGTAATTGCTGGATAGTTTACAACATTTGAATAAAACTATCAGGTGATCATGTAAAGTTAACAGTACTGGTCTGTATAATTTCTAATTTCTTCAAACTTGAATAACACTGTCAGTCTTATCAAGGGAATTAGGAAATGAGGTGTCAAAACAAGATCCAAGGAGACCTGTGGACAAATCAACACAGAGCACCTGTTCATTGAAGACAGAGTCTTCAAATACTTATGATTGACAGGAAGCATTTTCCTTCCACAGCAATAGCCACCAAGTACTATTTGCTGGTCTGGTTATAATTTAGTGACAGGTTGATCAACATGGATAGCATATATATATATATATATATATATATATATATATATATATATATATATGGGTCTACTTCATAGGATCGACAGACCCTTTGATCGACATTCATTTGGTCGACAGCTCATTTGGTCAGCAACCAGTATTCAAGGCACTTAGGGATGTGCTCCCCTCCCCAATGTTGTGTGACCCTGGAGTTGATATATATATATATATATATATATATATATATAGTTGGGGGAGCACAGCCCCCTACATTGGGGGGTGTGGGGGGGGGGCGAAGCCCGCCACCTATTTCCATTTAAAACATGAAAATACAACAAAAACTACACATTTTAAATGAAACCCCCCCTAACTATATATATCAACTCCAGGGTTGCAAAACATTGGGGGGGGGGCAAATCCCAGGTTTTTGCCTTGAATACTGGTTGTCAACCAAATGAATGTCGATCAAATGGTCTGTCGATCTTATGAAGTAGACCCATATATATATCGATGTATAGATCCAGAGAGGACTTTCCATCTTTTAAATAGAAAGTTAGGTATAACTTAAAGAAGTTTAGAACTTGAAGGTTATGCCTGACCCAACCTTGATACTTGTGAAAAGAAAGGAAGTGAAGTCATGGTCTACAGATTAGTCAGTGTGCTCATAAGGCCTACTTCAAAGTATCAATCTCCATGACAAAAAATATCTTACTGCAGGGCAGTTCCAATAACCTATGCTCCCAGGATCCTTGTATACTTTCCACCGCTGCACTATCTCATTAGGGAAAATTTAAATCTGTTTACCATATAGCAGTATTTATTCTAATGATAAGAGACAACTGACATGACTGGTGGCTTTATGTAACCTACAATTATCCTTAGTAAAGCTTCTTCATCAAGTAAAACAAAGTCCATTCTTTTCAGCCTTCCTTCTCAGAATGATTGTTAGATTTAGAAGGTGAAAGAAGATTATATTTAAGTCTGTACAGCCTGAACAGGCAGTCCTTTTGTCTTGTGATATTATCTGAGATTTACAGCAGTCAAAAGGAGGCTTGCAGGGAAAATTCACTTGTGGAGAAAACCTAAGCAGACTGAATGACCCTTTGTAGAGCCAGTACCAACACACGATGAAGACAGGAACGGTGAATGTAACATTTATTGAAATTTGGATTTCTTTTCCTCAATGGTTAATTTCAGGTGAGAGAGTACAGAAGATGTAGCTAAGGGTTTCAGCCACTAGGAATGGTCATTTGTCTTGCCATTACATACCTCTGGGATGACATTATCATTATGCAATGGTCATATGTTTAGTACATTTAATGAATTTTTAAACAAGATAAATTTCAGTTGGCCTAACAACCAGTACTGACTATTCATATGTTGACATTCTATGTATTCCTTATTACTTACTCTGTGGAAATCAGCCACTATGGAGGACAGGAGGGGGAAGGCCTGACCCTGTAGCACAAGAGACTGAAGAAGCCTTTCAAATAAATTAACAGCCATTTCTTTGACTGCAAAGAGATGGAAGGAAAAGAAACGAAATACATTTAAGCAACAAGTGAGTCTTCCCTTTCCTCACCTACCGTGCAACCTCTAAGTATGTATAAGTTTGGTTGTGTGTGTGTGGGTCTCCCCGCATGAGGGACAGGGGAGTTTGCCTCGATGAAAAAAAAATTTACCTTCAAGAATCGACAAATGTTTTGGCACAACTTTTTTTGTGGCTAATTTACTCTGAGGGAAAGTGAGGCTGACTAATCAACATAATTCAGAGTACGACGAGGAAGGGAAAATGGATTACCGGTGAGCTGTGACAGCATTATTTTGCATGGATTTGTGACATTTAAGCAAACATACAAGTTAAAATTACAACAAAACAGGAAATATAATAACTTAGTAGAGTGAAAGATTATGGAATAGTCAAATCACTACAATCAGTGATGCAACTAATTACCGGATCATTCTGGGCACACTACTTGGCACATAAGAAAGGACAACAAAGATAAAAGAAACAGATGTGAGATCATTACAATAGCAAGAGCAACTGTTTTTCTGTATAGTAAAACACAGTTAAAAGAGATTAACTAAACCAAGGCAACAGATCATTTCAAAATTTTAAATTAACAAAGACAGCTGACTTATAATACCTCAGGGAAAGCCAGATCAAATTCTATCAAACAAGTCTTCCTTGCCTGACTAATAATTACAAGTGGAAATGATGACTATTATATCAGTTTAGTTCTTCAAGGAATTCATAATCCATCAATTAGTGTCACAGCTCTCAGCTGTACCTGAATTTTCCTCATACTTTTGCTCTATCTCATATAATGTTTATTAGACTTTATGGTAACTCACTGAGACCATATAATGTTAGACTTTATGGTAACTCACTGAGACCATATCATGTCAGACTTTACGGTAACTCACTGAGACCATATCATGTCAGACTTTATGGTAACTCACCGAGACCACATCATGTTAGACTTTATGGTAACTCACTGAGACCATATCATGTCAGACTTTATGGTAACTCACTGAGACCATATCATGTCAGACTTTATGGTAACTCACTGAGAGCATATCATGTCAGACTTTATGGTAACTCACTGAGACCATATAATGTTAGACTTTATGGTAACTCACTGAGACCATATAATGTTAGACTTTATGGTAACTCACTGAGACCATATAATGTTAGACTTTATGGTAACTCACTGAGAATTGCAACCAGTCAATAATGCTGGACAATATAGAGTTTCTTTCCACTTCTTATTCTTCTGAAAATGCATGTTGATGCAAAACCTGCTATTCTATTAACTTGGTACATGAATTAAGCAATATTTTAAAACAAATGGCTCTGTTTTTTGCACATTTGTTTCCCTTTATTTTTGTTTTTGTCTCTGATTCTTGTGCAAAGACGTTCACAGGTATGAAAAGTCATCCTATGGTGCACAGAAAACTGAATGCTTAAAATCAGCTATTAACAGGCTTTTTGACTCAAATAACTACTCTGATGGCCCCACTACTGTTAAAAATGGAATTACTGCAAAATAAGTAAACAACATAAAGGAGGTGTGATACTGACTGTAGTTATGCCCAATGGGGTAGTCAACAGTATGCATATTTCTTCTCTCCACAGACAAGCAAATTCTTATTTCAAGATGAAAGCTACACCTACACCTGAGTTTTAGGCTATATGTAGTGAGAAAAAAAATAAATAAATTTTAGCCCTATAAAAAGTGGTGAAAGACAGGCTGTTGGATAAGAACATCTGGGTGATCCTGGAGGTTGGGGTATAAGTTGAGGACTGGAGAGTAGACATTGATAAAATGTTTATAGATGCATCTACATGGTCACTAAATGACCTCTAAACACACACACACACACACACACACACACACACACACACACACACACACACACACACACACACACACACACACACACACACACACACACACACACACACACACACACACACACACACACACACACACACACACGTGTATATTGGCCTGTTTCCTTTCGTTGAACAACCAAATCTTCAAACCACAAAAGATTGGTCTAAAGAAGATCAAACAGATAAATAAAAATATGTTTAAAAAAAACTAAAACTTCTTTTAAACAAGGGGGCAAGCCCTGCTGCTCCTGTACATAACCTGCTGCAACTTATATATACCAACTCTTAAAATCACATAACACCAGCGAAAAGACAAATTCCTACTCCCATAATCAAATTCTTCATTACTAAGAGAATTCATTCTCTTAAGCCATCAGGAAAAACATTTGATATACTGAAGACTTGATGAAATGAATGGTATGTCTATACATATGTATCATATATACATATATGATAGGTAGCCTCACTTTATAATAAACCTTGCAAACTTTCCTCTTGTAATACCAGTACTATGACACAAAGCAAATATCACACATAAGGCAGCATGTGTAAAATCTTCTTCCTAATACCATTCATACAGCTACTGCTTGTGTCATGAGACTTATGTCTCACACCATCCCTCTTTTTAATAATATGTACCATCACATGCACAGTTTATGCACAACAGAACAGGGTGCACTAGTTGTGCACAATTAGGAGTGAATGTGGTACTATGGTACCATTGTAGTAGTGATTTATTTATATATATATATATATATATATATATATATATATATATATATATATATATATATTTATACAAATCTTCCTGCAGTAACAGGAATATAATACAGAGATAAAGTCGGTATTTGTACAGGGGGTACATGTACCTAATATTACATATCCCTCCTTTCAAATCATTAACATTTTTGTGTAAAGAAACATCCTGCCTTAAAGACTGTCATTAATACAATAATTTCCAAACACCTTGCTTTTTTCCACACAAATATGATCTTCCTTATATGCATTAGTAATAAAATGCAGGGAAGGAGCATGGTGTACAGCAGTGCTGCTGACATAGGAATGCACCACAGATGCATCATTTTCATGCATCTGAAAGTATATTCCTACGTACTAAGGTGCAGATGTTATGTACATAGGACACTGAAAGGACATGACATACATATTACAGCAGAAGTCATACAGGCAGCACCACTGTAATTCAGCTCAGAAGATGAAGGCTGTAAAGACAGCAGGGAACATCTACATGCGCAAGTAACACATTATGTATTTCCCTGCACATCATATCTCTCCTATTCATGTTCTATACGGGGAACTGCTGCAAATGAGACTTTAACAAGTCAAGTAATAAACATCCAAATGGAAATTAGTAATTAATTCATAGTACAGTCAGGACCTCAGTGACACAGATGTGAAAAACACTGCATTCTGAATCTCACTATGACAAAGGGTCAAACTGCATACCAACCAAATACCATTTTCCAACTTAGTACCTCATACAGTTTTTAGTTTCTGGGATACTTCCTATTAAAGTGTGACGGAAGAGACTACTTAAAATATGGAGCATTCTCAGAATATTATCCAGCACTGAAATATGTCTAACATTAAAGGTATGGATTTCTGTAGTTATTGTTGTGTGAAGATTCTGAAGTCATACTTCACATCACTTCTGAGAACTGTGCATTTACATCTCTCTACTGCCATGGCTTAGGTGAAAATTTGTTAAAAAGCCCATTACATCAGTGCTATCTCATTCTTCTGAAGTCAGCTCCAGTGAAAGATGCAAGTATGTGATGTCTGAATACAGAGATTTTGATCCATCTGATATAGTGGTGGAGACAAAGACTGTTTCCTACATACAAGCCAGCGAATATTTCGGGAACGTGTAAACCGTACCACCAATAAGCATTGCAAATGGAGATGTTTTACTCTGGTGCATATCAATGACTACTGTGGTTAGCTATTCTCAAAAACATTCTAGATGAAGAGGCATGTGCTGAACTTGCATTACCTTGAATTTCTGATCTACATAAACAAACTTGTTAATATCAGCAACAATTAGTTTGAACTAATCAAGGCAGTATGACAGCACATGATATGGGTCTATTTTAAAGGATTGAATGGCCAAATTGTCAAAACCAATATGGTTGAGACCATATAGTCGACAATTCAATCCGTTGACAAAAAAAAAAACCAACAGAAACAATGCTTTTGCAAAGGAGGCAAGTACCCCTTCACCCTCCACATGCCCTGCTAATTATATATACTAACTCCAAAATCACACTGCAGTGAGGAGAAGGGCAAATTCCCTGATCCCTACTGTACTTCGATCTCAGTCAGAAAAGCTTGATGGAGTGAAATGTCAACCATATGGGTTTCAACAATATGGCCGTTCAGTTCTTTGAAACAGACTCAATGATATGATAAGGAACACAACAGTTGCATGTTAATTCCAAATAAACTTCACTTGTAGGTTGAATATGAGAAGCAGATACACAAGTTCATGAGTTTCATTTTTTTTGGTGTAATCTTACTAACTTGGTGAACAAACTAAATAAATATAAAAGAAAAGTGTATGCCATATCTAATAATACAAAAAGGCTCAGGCAGACTCTGCTACAGTTTGCTGTGAGGGGAAAGGTTAATTTGTTTTTTATTTGTTGTATTTTGTATTACTTTATTGGCTTTTTCTATTTTGCAGTTGTGATTTGATTTCTTTACAATGTGTTTTACTTATATTATGCTTTTAACTGCATATTAAATCTTGAAAAGAGACCACAGCTCTGTCTCTTGTGTCAGACAAAAATTTTTCTCACCCTCCCACCTGGTTCCTGTTGTGTTCTTAAACACCACTGTCTTTCTAGTTGCCTACCCCTTATGTTAATTTGACCATATATCTCATTTCCTCTCTGCTTTTACTGGCTGGTGTGAGTAAGCACAAAATTATCATTTTGTGAAATCACTCCCCTTCAACTATTTAAATTTATTGGCCATCATAGTGTAATCCATAGTACAAGAATACAAAAGTGATCACCCCCTTTCAATCCATCTTGCTGTTTTAAAAATAGTGACTTTCCACTAAAACTTAACATTTTAGACAGGTAAAACTTAAGTTACCTACTTTCACATCTAACTCCTCTGGTGCACACTGCAGTGTTTAGGATAAACCATTTTTTTCATCTTACCTTTAAGCATCTATTGTAAGACCACCAGTTATTGGAGAGCCCACATTCTGCCTCTCAGTAGTTATCTTAGGATTAGTGCTTCTGTTTTCTCCTGGTGAGAGAAGGACTGCAGTTAGATTATTTCCCGGAGACTGCTGATCACCAGAAAGTTTAATAACTCCCTTATAGGTGACAGCTTGGAATCTGTGCTTATATTCTGATCCTGGTGACAGTAGGAGCAGAGTGCATTGTTTCCTGAATCTTCCTGGTTGGAGAGTGAGTGTCTGTACTTAACGTACCTGATTGGTCTGGTTGCTATTTGAGGCATCTACCAGAAAAATGTTACAAGCCTGCAGACCCTTGCATCATCTGGGACAAGACTGTGGATCACCGTGGTCTACTTCTCTTCTTGAGATTGGTGCTAATATTTTGCTTCTGGTGAGAGAAGAAGCAAAGGAGTATTGTATCTCAACAGAGTGAAGCTGTGCTGAGACCAGTATTAGTAGTAACCAGGCAGTAGCCATTCATGCGACTCCCCTCATTTCATCATTCCTGAGCAGCTAATTATTTATTTTTCAGTAAGTACTGCTTGATTTCTTTCTAACTTCAGAATTTTCAGGGTCTATGTATTAGTTTCCCCTCAGTTGTTTGGCAGTGCTCTGTACAGACTCAGACACCTTGAGTGACATTTTTCCTGTAAAAAAAATATACAAGGAAACAACTCCAGTACTTAGTAATAATGACCATTCCCACCTGGCATGTCTAAAGGTCAGTTCCCTGTGCTTTCTCCTATTAACCTGGTGAACTTGGGCATTTTGAGGCAGTGCAATAACTGCCTCATGTACACAGACAACCCTCTCCTCTTACCTCCCAACACTCAGACTTGTGAGAGACGCACTTATATATTCAAACTGGAAGCCATGCACAGAATAGCTTGTCAAGAGGAGAAGGTCAACACCTGCACCACACCACATGCAACACATAGCCCTCCAGAACACCCACCCTCACAGCTCCCACATAAAAACACAAACCACACACCCACCTTCATGGAGGCTCTCACTAGAAATCTACCCAAACAGCAGAGCCCTCCAAGGCAGAAACACATTGGACCACCACAACACAACACAAACCACAAGACACACAGCTCACCTACGCAGTGAACCCCTCAACCTAAGCCCCTAAGGCAAAACAGCTTGCCCAATACACTAATCATAGGTGACTCGATAGTGAGGCACACCCACTCACTAGGCTGAATAAGGATAAGGTAACAGTCAGCTGTCTATCAGGTGCCAGAATCAGACACAACAGGTCACTCCACAACAAGTACAAGTATGACTCTGTCACTGTCCATGTGGGTGTGAATGACCTAAGATGCACATCCCTGGACTAAATGAAAAGAGACATGGAGGAGCTCTCGGATTATGTGGCCCAGGCAGGTATGATCCTAGCCCTGAGCAGCATCCTACCATCACCCAGAATGATACTGCAGTACAAGCAGAAAATGATTGGCTCCAACAATTGGCTAAGTTTCTGGTGTCATTCTAAGGGGATCCAGTATCGGTCTGCTTGGGATGACATGATTGGCAGACCTCAATGCTTTGCCAGAGATGGCCTGCATCTGTCACCCCTGGTTTTCTGGATACTGGCTAAGGCTCTTGCCACCCCTATAGTGCCTTTTTAGGCGATGTTCCAAAGACCAAATTACCACCATAACAGCTATAAATAAATGCAATCGGAGGGTCATGCTGCTCAATGCTAGAAGTCTAAATCGCAAGATGCACTTGCTTGAAGCACTCCTCAAAATGGAGAAGATCGACATTTGTGCTGTAACGGAGACCTGGTTTAAAGCAGCAGAAAGCACCCCTGTGCTACCAGGCTATAATTAATTTCATAACTTTTGACCCAAGAACATGGACCAAAGCTCCAAAGGCAGTTGTGTCTCCATATTCATAAAGGATATGCACACCTCCAGACTTGTAGCCCAGCATAACATATCTGAGATACTTCAGGTACAACTAACACTGGGTAAGATGGCGATTCAGGTCGTAGCCTGCTATAGGTCCCCAACCATGTCACAAGACTCTCACTTCATGTTCCTAAGCACCCTGTAAACTATTACGGTCCACCCCAGCACTCTCATACTAGGTGACTTCAACTACCCCTCCATCAACTGGGAAAACTACTCATGCACCAATACACTGGCCCGACGCTTCCTGGAATTCATCAATTCCAATGCCCTGGACCAGCTCATTCTTACCCCCACTAGAGGAAGCAACATCCTTGACCTGGTTATTACTAACATGGGAAACCATTGCTCTACACCAACAGTCAATTCCTCCCTGGTTAGATCCGACCACAAATTAATCACCGTGAAAATCCACATCTCACCCACCCCCCCACAAAGGTAGCCACCATGAAAAACTTCTCCAAAGCTGACTTTGGGCTCCTAAAAGCAGAGGTGGCTAACTTCACGGCACCCATGTCAATGGAAAATAGATGCATGACTGCCAAATCATAGACCAATGCACTGTACAAACACGTACATAAATGTATGGAATTAGCCATACCCAACAGAACCAAAACACTCTCCTCCAAAAAAAGGAAGCCAATCTGGTGGTTCTCTGCCATTAATAAACTCTACAACAGAAGGAAGAAACTGTTGCAGAAAAAGGTGAAGTCCCAAAACTGGAAAAACTCCCTTATTAGCTTCAACAAAAATATGAGATCCCTCATTAAAACCTCTAAAGCCAGCTATGTAGGCAGAATTGCAGCAGACACTAAAAACAACCACAAAGCCTACTATAGTTGTATCAAAAATCTCCATGGCAATATCCAGGTTTGCTCTGAGTTACTGCATAATGGTACCTCCTATACTGAGCCAACAGGTAGTGCCAGTATACTGGCAGACAGATTCAGTGCCAACTTTACCCATCTCCCCCCTAAAGGATCAATCACAATACCAGAGGAATGCCAGGCACCCAGCATTACTGCAGCACAGGTTAAATCTGCATTATCCAAGGCCAAGAATACAGCTTCCATAGGACCCAACAATATCCCTGGATGTGTTCTACATGAACAACAAAGTGAACTGGCACCACATCTGTGTGCCCTATTCAATCACAGCCTTAACTCAGGCTTTGTCCCTACCGAATCGGACACTGCTACAGGCATCCCTCTCCATAAAGGGGGAGCAACTACAGACCCTGGGAATTATCTCCCCATTAGCCTAACAAGTCTGATATGTAAGGCTATGGAGCACATCATCATGGACCTAATTAACAAGGATATAGGGAATTTTCAAACTCTAGATCCCATGCAATTTGGTTTTGTGAAAGGTAGATCATGCCTGCTCAACCTAGTTGACTTCTTTGAGTCAGTCACCAGAGCTGTGGAGGAGTGCAAGGCAGTTCATATAGCCTACCTTGATCTGGCTAAGGCCTTTGATACCATTCCCCACTCAGGAATTATTGATAAACTCACTAAACTAGGCATCATCCCCTATATCACTAGGTGGGTTGCAAACTGACTCACAGATAGAACCCACACAGTGTGAAAGTAGCAGACTCCAAGTCGGACTGTCGACCAGTCACGAGTAGAGTCTTACAGGGATCGGTCCTGGGTCCTCTTCTGTTTGGCATCTTCTTCTCAGAAGTCCAGGCCAACATGGAGGGACTGTGGCTGACCAAGTTCACAGATGACTGCAAGCTGGGAGTCATTATTAACTTCCCAAGTGATGTAGACATCTTACAGAAAGGCCTCACTTAGACCAATGACTGGTGTCAAAACAATGGCCTTAAGCTTAATGCCAAAAAATGCGTCATCATCCCTTTTGGGAAAAACTCAGTTTCCCCTAATTACCACACTGATGGCAGCCCACTGAACACTGAAGGTGTTATAAGACATCTGGGGACACAGGTTCACAGCAACCTCTCCTTCAACCACTACATAGCCACTGTGGTCAGAAAGTCCTTCTGTGTGGCACATCTCATTACCAAGGGTTTTGCATCCAGGAAGAAAGAGGTCGTCATCTCTCTCTACTCTATCCTCATTAGGCCATTCATCGAGTATAATGCCCCATTTGGCATGTACCTCACTAGACATATGCAACAGCTGGAGACCTCACGAAGAGGATCCTAGGCCTTAAACACATGTTGTACACAGACAGACTCAAAAAACTCCAGCTATTCTCTGTCTCATATCACCTACTAAGAGGTGATCTTTGCTTGACTTACAAAGCCATGTCTGACCCAGCTCTGTTAAAAATGCTACATCTAAAGAAATCCCAATCCCTCCACACCACACGCTGCAGTGACATTCATGTAAAGAGTTGAGGACCAATTCAAAAAGGTTACCACATGGGGAACATGAGGTGTACACCTCATGGTAACCATTTGTGATGCAGAGACAGCCCTAATAAAGTGCTCCAGCATGATGATGTGTGGCACTGCGGTGGTCTGTCTATACAGTCATGCTAAATGTCAATGAGATATTCCAGCGGAGAGGCATATGCTAATTAGTCATGTGTTCACACACCAAACTGCTTGAAGTAAGGCATTTATGCAGCAGGGTGATTCAAAGAATTGCTTGGCTGCGTAAGTTAACATGGTCACTCATGGCCAGTCATGTTAATGAACACGGCCAAAAGCTTATGTTCATCCATCGCATTAGAGACATGTGCCAGGGATTTTAGTGGACAGGTAGTGCTGAGGTGTGTTTGCATGCATATATGTTTGGGGCTACATATGTGAGCACATGTGTGAGTGTGCGTCTGCCAAGGCAGTCACAGTAAGGCATTAACTAAAGCTGGGTTTGTGTGTGTATGCAACAATATGTGTGTGTGTGTGTTTTGTGTGTGTGTGCATGCGTGTGTGTGTGTGTGTGTGTGTGTGTGTGTGTGTGTGTGTGTGTGGCTATCATATCTCCACACTCCCCTAAATGAATGAGCAAATCCTGACACACTGGAGGGACCACTAGACAACAGAGATAAATGTAAACACATGGGTCGGGGGGTCCACTAGACACCAAGGATAACTGTAAAGATGTGGGTTGGGGGGGACCAATAGACACCAAGCATACATCTTCAGGACAGTACCTGAATGGAACTTATAGAAGATGTGGGTCAGTGGTGGAACACTAGCTACCAGGGTAAGTCTTTAAGATCATGCCTTAATGTCACAGAAATATGGGTTGGGGGCATTACCTACATACCGTGCCTGAAAGGCACTTAGAAAAAAATATGGAAAACATGGGTCAGGTGCGAGAACATTAGACACCAGGGATACTATCAATAGCATGGCACTAAAATAGATTCAAACTCTGCACCCTCCCACATTCCACAGAGGACATTAGCTGTTTGTGCCACCACTAGACCCCAGGGACAGCATTACATAAAAAAAAGAAAGAACGGGGGAGGCTTTGCTCCCTTCATTCTTGGCACCAGAAACGGCAGCATTAACCCTCTATACTAACTAGAAAGTTAATGTAGCATATTTTCTTTTGCAATGCAGTTGATAGGGGAGGGGTTTGTCCATACTGGGGGGGGGGGGCTTCAGGACAAAAAAATCTGGAGAGACACTAGACAACAGCTGGGAGAATTTCTTAAATGTGAACTGGAGACACTTAAAAATTTAATAAAGCAGCAGCTCAAAGTCTGAAATGCTTTTATAAACAGAACTTAGTTTATCTGGATATATGAAGTAAGATTGCTTGATTCATATTTTTATAATTTTAGTAAATGGCACTCTAGCTGAAGCTGTTTACTTAGTTGTGTATTTATATATTTATTGGTGTGGCTGATGAGCTGATCCAAACAGAACTTTTGCCAGTCATGCCCAGGTTACAAACGAGACAAAAGGGTACAATAGAAACTAATGTTAAAATATGTTTAGAACACTATAGTACACACAGCGCAATCAGTGTAACAACACAACACATTGGCTCTTCAGTGTGATTAATCCACAAACATGTATATGACATCAAAGCAGGTAAACAAATAATCATATTACATATATTCTTATTGGTTCAATATGTAGGTTATCATAGAGGATAACAGATCATCCTTCCAACACTGGTAAGCTCTTGTTTGTTTAATAACATCCAACATTAAATCTATTTCCTGGGAATGCAATCTTTTTAAACTCACTGAGATAGCATTAATTACAGAAAATGCATGTGCTGTAAAGACCTAAGCAATCAGTTAATTAATGCACTGTCCTAGCTGCAGGATAGTGCATTGCTTAAAAATATATCTAAATTCTGCACAGTGCCTACTAATGTATTTTAACTTTTCACTGTCACATGTAACAGTAATGCAGATAATGCTGTCTTGCACCATACCATTAAATAAGTTAATTAAGACTTCATTGTTCAGATGTTCTAAATTTTTTTGACAGGAAACTACTTTGTAATGGTCTTTTTTTCTCAAATGATTGCTTCTTTGATTATGATTTAAATTGATTATGATCTTTTTGCTGGATAATTTCAGAATAGTTCATTTCTTCCACATTAATTGTGCTTTGATTATTTCTCTTAGCTCAATGCAAATTCCTTCCAAATGAGCATCTCTCTTCTTGGCACAGAAAGAGGAATTTGACAGCTGATGTCATACTGTATTCTTCTAATTCAATGTCTTTAAAAAGTACATGCACAGGTAATGATCTGTTGGCTTACCAAAAGAAAAAAGGAACTTCTTTTTCCTAAACTTTGAGGCAGACTCTAAAAAATCGATATGATACAGTAGCAATTTGCAGCTAAAATCTATAGTTACCAACTTTTTGAGGGAAAAAAAAACAGAGCAGAAACTAGAAAGTTAATGTAGCATATTTTCTTAGGCTGTCCACTACATGCTTTGTTGTGAATATTGTACGGTCATTATGGGAGTGTTTTCTGCACAAGATAAGACTGCTTCATGCATAAATCTAGTGTTAGATTTTTTTGACATGGTAGGTCAGATGATCATATTCATTTTGTGTTCCCTGGGTACACCAGTTAGTTCCCTCTTTTTGTTTGACTACTTCATCTTGCCATGTTGCATATATGTGCGAGTAGTATGTAATAATCATTTATGGTATGTGTCAGATATCTGAATGAGATGGATTACTAATTAAACATCAAGGAGATGTTAAACAGAACTTTAAATTTCTAGCCAAAATTACTGTGGGACATCATTCTCTGGCTCAGCAAAATTTTTGACTGTCAAAAAGATTTTTTTTCATTTTTATTTTAATTGAAAGGTTTGCTAAGAAGGATGTATAAACACAAACTTTAAAATGGAAAGTTTGATTTAGTAAGCTACATAGACATAAAATGGTTCATTTTGTCATGAGCAGAGGAGGTACAATATGGTACCACAGAAGTTGGTTATACTGCATCTACTAAACAAACACATCAGATGTTAGAAAGACTGGCTACTCTGGCTAGCATGAGTGCACTATTAAGCCTGGGGGCTTCCTGTCCTGCAGCCTGTGGATCCCCTTTGCAAGCTCAGCTTTGTAGACTGTGCTTACATCTACTTGGGACTGTTGATTTTAGCTCTGACAACACACATTAACGCGACCTTCTTGAACTGCAGTCCACCATCTTGTCTTATGGCCACAACTACCCCTTCTGGCAACTGTTACTTTTCTGAAACAGGGTCCTTGAATTTTAGATAAAGTACCAAGTCAAGCAGATGGGAAAAATCTTTGTCATATTCAATATCATGTCCTTAATGCATAAAAGTTGTATGGTATTTTCCAAATCTAAACAAATATAGAACACACTTATTACCAGACTTACCATTTAAAGAAATTAACTTCCTCAAATTCAGCAGAAAAAAATGATAATTCTCAACAGGGCATATAAAAACTATAACTAAAACAGGGTCATGATTTTGATTTTTAATAAAGAAATGGTCTGTTTTACCTCTTATAAACAAATGAACTTTTGAATCTCACTACGCTTAGATTTCTTTTTTTTTTTTTTTTTAACTCCTTCACTGAATTATCACTTGTGACATAGGCACATTTACATTTATATAATAGTAATTAAACCGTATTAACAAGTTAAAATTAAACATTATGCTTCACATATATTGCTATATACCATATAACCTAAACAATATTACATAAATTATTCAATTCCTGCCCCTTTTTTTAAGGAAACATCTTTATTAAACCACTACTTACGACATAAGCAATCATACATTTATAAAAATGAGAACAAACCACAAAGACACAATCCTAGTTACAAGCATTTTACATCACAAACTATACCAACACACTCCCACAGTGGACAACATTATACATCAGTTATAATCTACCCAATAATTTTCAGTCAAACATATAGCTCATTTAAGTCCTGCCTTCTTTTAAATCTCATTCATCCCCTGTTATGTATTGTTCCCACAATTCCCATTTTTTTCCTATGTAGTTTACTCCTACCCTTTTCTAAAAATCTCAGTTCCAGTTGTTTTATTTCTGTTACTATATTCACTACTTCTAATATAGTTGGTTTAGATTTTGATTTCCATTTTCTGGTGATTACTTTTTTGGCGGCCACCATAATTAGAGACAGCAAGGCCTTACCATGTCTAGGAAGAGTTTTTAGTAGAATCTAGAACAGAAGCTGCCATTAAAAAAAGGACTACAGTAGAGAGTCGATTGTCCTTACTAATTGGGACCTAGGGTAGTTCGCATAATCAAATTGTTTGGATAATCACACATATAATTGAACCAGATAAAAACATCTAAAATCTTGATTTTTTTTCTGCATGCAGGAATACACTTTTCAACCATTCAGCAATTCCAATAGACAATAAAGAATATTTCACACATGAGCTGGCTACAAGCTCAAAAAACATGCTCAGGGAAATACGTATAATGTTTATATATTCAGACTTTGATTTTTCATACTCTGAAAACTGGTTCTGACATTTCTGATAATCGACGTTCAGATAACAGACTCTCTACTGTACTCTTAGATTCCTTAATAATAATAGTAATAATAATAATAATAATAATAACAATAATAAATAATGCACCATTGTTTTTTTCTGCTTAGCATTAGTCAATATCACTTAAGGTTCTTCATAATTTTTTCTTTAAGTAGTCTGTACTTCTGATTTTTATTAGAATTTATTAGTGAACTGCAATTTTGCTGATAAAAATATCTCATTAACATTAAGAGATACAAACTTTAATGTGACTGGAAATCTCCTTTTCATATAGCAGGAACAGACTCATAACAATGCTTTAGCTGCAGCAAATTTTACAATGTAATATGAATGCTTGTAAACATTTTAATGCTTTCTATCAGACTCAGCAATATGAATAACTCTTTCTGGTGCCATGACTCCAGCCCTATGACAGTTCAGTGTCACATTGGGACACCAGCTTTCTAAATAGGGGGGGGGGTGAATCAGCTTTGCTGAACTACTTGTAGCTAACATGGTACACTAATTTGGCTGCATAATTAATCAAGAGGGGTCCTTTTGCATTGTTCTGCATCATTAATCAGCATTTTTTGTAGAGGTCCACCAACCACAGAACCTCCATGATTTTCTGGCATCACCATCCATCCTCTTGTACTGACTCCCTAATGAAATGTCGACACTCAAAATATCAAGTGCAGATGAGCCGAAAATTTTAAAACTTGCTCTACTCCTTTAAACTTAGTTTTTGGAAGGAGACAAACCCCCCTGCACCCCCACACCACCTAAAATTATATATACCAACTCTGACATCACCATACTTCAGAGAAAAAGGGAATATTCCATGAAATGGCATCTCAGACTTAGTACATGAAACTCCAAACTTCCGGCCATTCAGTCTCCATATTTTGGGACTCGCTCTGGTGCGTCCTGACATTTGAAATAATTTCCTCTTGTATTTCTTGAGGATCATTATTTCTCAAAGTATCCCAAAAAATTCAGGCTTATCTTTCCCACTGTTAAAGTCCTTGTGGAGCTCATCAGTCTGATCAAAGGGACGTTTTCATCCTTAACTCCTCTACTGCTGAATGTGCAACAGTTTTAGATGTCATCTGCCATCATGCCAACCTCCATCTTATACATCCGTGCGAACTGAGGTTCGTCTTTCACAAGTTCCTGCATCTGTGTCTCCAGGGGGTCACTAATATGTTAGAATCACCCTGCCCACCAGAACCTACTCAGAAATAAAAGCAAACAGATCAGGTAATAGTCCACTTTCACCTTTCCTTCCATCACCAGAATCAGCTTAGAATTCCACTGCACTGCAAAGACTCTGTGACCAAGTTCTTCCTCCTGCTTTCTGAAACTGTCTTCAACACACAGAAGTATTTACTGAAGTAAAGCCCTCCATAACTGTGCATATGTATGCACAGGATGGTAGACAATGCAATGCCTACTGTACATGTTACAGAATTCAAGAAAATGAATCCAATGCAGTGAGGACAGAAACGTGCTGCTGAGCACTAATTTAGATAAAGACAAAACACCGGCAGGCTAAAGGAACTTGCCCAGAATTCAGCCAATATATTTTGCAAAACACAGTTACAAGATAACCACAGACAGTGATAATGGCATCACTAAGCTGCAACTCACTGAAACAAAGTTATTGAAAACCCAGCAAAATCGTGATCACACACCGTGGAAGTAAGCGCTACTTTAGGTCATGCAAGTGGTCTCACATTCATCAGGTTTTATTTGATTAGTGAAGCAACAGTTTCAAGAAAGTATAATTTAGTTAACTACAGACCCCCATGCATACATACACATAATATGCACACACATACATACATATATATATATATATATATATATATATATATATATATATATATGGTGTTTGTATACATGTGATGTGTGTGTGTGTGTGTGTGTGTGTGTGTGCGAGGGATTGTAGAATGTCTGGTTGTGAGTTTGCTGTCTTTTTCTGTTTGGTACGATCTTGGAGTTAAGACTATATAAGTAGTAGGGATGTGGGGGGGGGGGGTTCCGGGGGCTTGCCCCCATGATTATTTGTAGTGTAGATTTGTTTTTTTTTTTTTTTTTGTGGGTAGTGTGGGGTATGTGTAGTGTGGTGTATGGTGTGTTTAACTTCACGATTGTTACTTTCAGTTTTGGGGTTATATATATATGTGTGTGTGTGTGTGTGTGTGTGTGTGTGTGTGTGTGTGTGTGTGTGTGTGTGTGTGTGTGTATGTATACATATATATATATATATATATATATATATATATATATATATATATATATATCTAGGTGTGTGTGTGTGTGTGTGTGTGTGTGCATATATCTATATGTATACATCTATGGGTCTACTTCATTAGACCGAAATCCCACTTTCCCCGACTTTCAAAAGACCAAGACGAAAAACTCAAAACTTTGATTGGAACACTGACAGATCACTACAGGTAAGTGACCACTTGGCCAGTATGTTGACCTTTGCCTCTTACCGCCACAGTAGTATGATCTCTGAGTTGGTATATTTAGTTAGGGTGGTGTGGGAGGTGCAGCCCCCCACAAAAGGGGGACTGTGGTGGGTTTTCTTTGCTTCGGTTTTAGTGTGTTTGTGGGGTTAGGCGAGCTGTTACTTACCTGTACTGAGCTGTCGGTGTTTCGAGTGGTCAGTCTTCTGGAGTTTCGGGTTTTTCGTCTCCATTTTATGAAATTCGGGTAAGTGGGATTTCAGTCTTCTGAAGTAGACCGCCCCCTCTCTCTGTATGTGTATGTGTGTGTGTGTGTTTTATATATATATATATATATATATATATATATATATATATGTGTGTGTGTGTGTGTGTGTGTGTGTGTGTATTTACATACATATTTAAGAGAGAGAGAGCACAAAACATCAATGTAAAAAAGTCGAACCTGCTCAGAGAAATAAGCTTGGAATATGCAGCTAAAAATGTTTTTGCACTCCAATGTACACACATGCTCAGACATACTTACACACTCACTTATTAAGAGTGACAGTACAAAACACCAGCCTAAAAAAGTCGACCTACTTCAGAGATATAAGCTTGAAATATGCAGTTAAAATATTGTTTTACTCCCATGTGGGTGGCTGTGTCCCCCCACCTCCATAAATTTTTTATATATAGAGAGAGAGATTGCCGAGTACTAGGCAAAGGGTAAATTCCCTAACTCCAGTATTATACATGTATGTGTGTGAGTATCTACCTATCTAAACATATATTGTTCTCATTAATTTGTCTGTCTGAGTGCTAGAAATGTCAACTGCTTTCTTGCCTGTCCATTTGGCCAACAGGAAAGTTGTTCACAGTGCTGCAAGATTGCTATAATAATAGGCTTTACTTTTAAAGTGAATCCCCAGTTTTGTAATGATCTTGCACTACTGTGAACAACTTTCCTGTTGGGCAAACTGACAGGCAGGAAAGCTGTTGACATTTGTAGCAGTCAAATAAATTAATATACAATATTATATTCTTGAATTTGGCAATGCATATTGTTACCTCTCAAGCTGAACATTGTTTATTGTCCTGATTCAGCAAAACTCAATTTCAAGTCTAATATGGATCCTGCAGGGATAAACAGTTTGTAAAGAACTGTAATACAATGAAAAGCATTTCAACTAAGTACAAATTAACAATAGTATTACTCATCTACCTGTGGGACATACTTACACAAATACACACACACACACACACACATGCACACCCCCCCCCCAGACACACACACGTGTGTAGATTTAAATGAAATCTCCACAGAAAACACTGAATGTTTGGAAAGCTGATCATATATAGTTTGATTTTCATAAAAGTCGAGCTACTGAAGGGACCCTAGATTTCATATATATATATATATATATATATACATACATATATATATATATATATATATATATATATATATATATATAGATATATATAGATATATACACATGTATATATATATATATATATATATATATATATATATATATATACATGTATATATATATATATATATATATATATATATATATATATATATATATATATATATATATATATATATATATATACATATACATATATATACATATATACACACACACACACACACACACACACACACACACACACACACACACACACACACACACACCTTCTGAAATAACTACTTAACTATTATATTTAGCCTTTAAAACTACCACTAGAATCACTGTACAGTTGTTTACTCTGGCACTATAAAGTGTCTTAATTCTTAATAATTTCCCTGTTTTTTTAATGTCGAATGTATAAGTTTTCACAAGTATAAATCCTGATAATGCTTCCAGTGAAGATAGCAAATGTATGCATTAGTTTTCTGATCATCTAAGGCTATGTAATTACAAGGAAACAACACGTATCAATATGAACTGAAAAGAGAAGAATTACTAAGGTTCAAAGTGAGCAAGTTAAAATGGTAACTGCACATCTTTATTTTGTAGCTTGCAATCAGTGGCCAATCACCATCAGTGACGTCAATATATTTTTTACTTTTGCTTCTACATACAGAACTAGAAAAACACTACATACTGACATCAGAAAAATATTGTGACCAGTTACCAAAATGAGTATACCTTGAAGAAACATCCATTTAAAATGGGAGAAGAACTTTTAATAGTTTAGTAATTTTTTCACCCCTTCAAATTTCTTAGGGCTTCAAAGTAAAATCCAATTAATCACTGCAAAATTTATATTCTCAGTTTGAATTTTTTGGCATGTCAGTATAATTATGTTACAGGTTTAAATGTACCGTGGTTTTAAAAAAAAATCTTAATATTTTATGCATTTACTTTTTAAATGGTTAAGTGTGATGATAGGTTGAATTATGCTAACTGATTATAAACTTTGTACAACTGCTGTTTAATTGGTTTGTTTATATACTGTGCATTAGTTAATTTCATTTTACTCTGATGAAGCCCTAAGAAATTGAATGGTTGAAAGTGCAAAGTCTTTTAATTATTAAATGTTAAAGTTCTCCCATTTTATATTGGTAGCTCTTCACAGTTTAGTGTTCATTTGTGTTTCTACTTGATATGTGTCAAGTTTATTGTGGTTACTAAAATGAGTATACAATATTCATTATTCTCCAACAGATTACAAATTTCAGAATACTTTACATGAATTTATTAAAATTCTACAAATGATTACATAACCAGGAGGACTGCATTCATGACACCATGAAACTGAGATAGTAAAAAGTCTTAACAGCTTTTTCTACTTTGCATTACATTAATCAAAGTATCAAAATATGTAACTTTTTATGAGCTAGGCTTGTAGTGTAGATATGTTTTAAACAATTTTTTTTCAAAAAGTTATTACATCTCACAAACCATACAACTAATCCACATTACAAGTTGCCTACTCTGATGTCACGTCTGAATATTACACTAATTAAAATTAAACAAGGCTTGGGAACAAAATCACTTTACTGACCAATACCATTCTGGATAATGGATTACACAATTATCTTTAAATTGCTAAGTGATATTTTAGGGCAAGCCTTTTGCAATCTTATAAAAGATACAGAATTATTTATTACTTCTATCAGATCTTTCCAAGTGAACTGTCTACTCCATCACAAATGGTATCAGCCAAATAATTCTGTAGTAAAACATAATTCAGAAGATTCTGTGCACATAATCTTGAAGCCCTTTTTGCTAAAGCACTTGAAACAAAATCTAAATGGTCAAAAACATTGAACCTTCACTGCAGAAAATTCATAAAGTATGAAATGTCAAAAGAGATTTATACTGAGGAGTAATACAGTGTTGTCAAGTATACAAAATTTAGTACCATATTTCTCTGTAAATAAGACCTAACCAGAGAATAAGGCCTAGCATGGTTTTCCAGGGTGGTCATGATATAATCCCTACCCCAAAAATAAGCCCCAGTTAAGATAGTCAACAATACATGGATGTGTTGAATTATAAAATAATAATATTATTGACACCTGTTGACTGAGGTTATCATACTCTGCTCACCATTTTCAGAACATTCGGACAACCAACTTCTTCGCTTTGCAGAAAGTCATAAGATTCTTTCCCCGGGAGTCCTCCACAATTCTTAATGTAACCCTAATCCTCACTCACTTGACATTTGAGATCCTTGGCCCATAAATACTGACAAGTGTACTTCGAGTGAAGTACAGACAACGCGTGTAAAACGTGTGCACTTGATAATGAATGAGCGTGGTTGTGTCTTCTTAACTGTTACCATTTTTGTTGCCACTCCTGTCTTGTAAGTCTTCAATTAACACCCCCCCAACAAGATGAGTGCAAAAAGAAAGAGCTATTCCATCGAGTACAAGAAAGGAATCATGGAGGACTCCCGGGGAAAGAATCTGATGGGTTTCTGCAAAGAGAAGAAGTTGGATCTCCGAATAGTCCAAAAATGGTGAGCAGAGTTCGATAACCTCAGTCAACAGGTGGACGAGGGAAATGCTAAGAAGTGCAAGTATGGCTCAGGTCGGCAAACATTATTTCCTGAGCTGGAAGACATCATCTGTGAATGGATTGCTAACAGGAGAGCAAAGGCTTTGGTTGTACGCAGGGCTGATATTCAAGCATTTGCCCTTGCAATGGCACCACAGTTAGAAATATCCCCAGAACAATTCAAAGCATCACAACATTGGCTGGATGGCTTCCTTCAGCAATATGAACGGTCTCTAAGATCATCTACAACACTGTTCAAGCTGGAAGATACTGAAGTTATTAAACGTGTACTTGCATTCAAGTCCTTTGTTGATGGCATCGACTTTTCTAAATACCAAGTCTCCAACAGGATTGCTATGGATGAAACTGCAGTGTTTATGGGCCAAGGATCTCAAACAACAACTGATCAGAGGGGCGCCTCATCAATCTACATTCCCTGCACTGGTTACGAAAGTGCATGCGTTGCCTGTATTTTGGCAATTCGTGTAGATGGAAAGAAAACCCCAACTCTAATCATTAGTAAGGGCAAGAAAGATAAGATTGAACGTGTTTCAGGCATTTAAATTCTTGAAACCAAAAAAGCGTGGTGCACACAAGCAGTTATAAGAAAGTGGGTCGATGTAATGCTGCCACTTGTTTGGCGAGGTGGCGAAAGAGGTCTGCTAGTCTGGGATTCAGCCAGCATTCACCACGCTAAAGACATGAAGAACTTCCTTGTACAGAAAAGAACAGATCAAATAATGATTCCCACAGGAATGACTGCCTATCTCCAGACTCTTTGATATTGCAATAAACATGCCATTCAAGGACCATTTGCGCATGGAACTTGACTACATTGAAAATAGAATGGAGAGAAATCAGTGTGGAAACTTTGTGAAGCCTAGCCTGCCAAAGGTCGTGACCTGGGTGAAGAATTCATGGGATAAAATCACTGACAGCTGTGTTGCCAATGCACTACGAGGAGGCTACATGGACAAGCAGTGCTCATTTAAGGAGAGTTTTATTGCTAGGCATGACAGATTGGAGCCAATGTTTCTACAGGAAATGGGGTCACAAGAAATTCAGGCCAGAATTCAGGGTTTGGAGACTTATGACAATATTCCAGAAGAAGATGACGTGACTGTATTTGAATAACTTTTCCGTTATCGGGTAACAGAATGGAATGCTTCTGCTTTCAGCTGCCAGCAAGCTCTTGTCAGTTTTTTTACTTTATTGTATTAAGGTAACATTTCTTTATCAAGGGGTAATTACAAAGTAAGGCCACTAGTTCCCAGACTTCAGTTTTATGACTTTCCATCATTCTTCTCTTATGGTTTGGGTAAAGAATAAAGAAAGCATCACCACTCAAAAAGTAGCAGTTATTCACGTGTTTTATTCCCCTCCTCCAATACACATATATTGAGATTTTTCTGCACTTTCTGTTAAGCATGAAATATTGCAATGTGAAAGCCAAGGTGTAGATATTCTGAAGTTGAAATGTTTGTTGCACTGTTTATGTAGAATTCTCACAGAACTGTTAACACATTACCTAGAACTGTTGCCCAATAATGGAAAAGTACCAAATAAATGTTAATTTGTGTACATGAAAAAATGTCGATTTTTGTACATGAATAAATGTCGATTTTTGTACATGAATAAATGGCGATTTTTGTACATGAATAAATGAATAAATGTACAGGGGGCGGGGGTAAATAAGGCATCCCCTAATAATAAGCCCCAATGCATATCTTGGCGGGGGAAAAAGTATAAGACCCGGTCTTATTTTCAGGGAAATACGGTAGGATACTAATAGTAATGTAGGGCATGGGCCCTATATCCCTGTACTCCTGCTATACAAATATGCTAACTAGGACAATGTCTGGAATATTTCATTTTGTTGCAAATCCAGATATTCATTCATTCCTTCCCAAAGTCAAACAGCCTCACATTTAGAATATTTCAGCAGCAAAGGATACGACAGGCACAGCCCACTCCTCATTGGGAGTGAATGGTGGGTTGCCTTCTACAAAGGCAAACCTCAAGCTGTAATCTGCTTTGGAAGCAGCATCCTGCTGCATTTTAATATGCTGGGAGCACCATGCTGTACCTCTTCTACTCATGATCAAATGAAATCTTGCTACTGTGTCTTAGAGCCTATGTTCACTTTCTGGACTGCAAAGTCACGTGTAAAAGAGCTGCTCTGCTAGTTATTGGCCAACAAAAGAAAAGTAATATCAAATCGTACAACTTTGTAAATGTAGCAAGTAGGCCTGACGTGCTTAGAATATTGTAAAGAATGTTCCAATCATCATCTTCATGATACATTCAAAAACATTACTATGTATTTCACTCAAACGGGTTTGGAGATAATGCTTGGAAAATAGTCTGTAATTACAGTACATAAATGAGGTGAGGCCGTCTGTTCTTTAGAGTTATCTGTTTATCTATAATGCCATGTTATGGAAACAATACAGGTTTAAAATAAAAACATCAAATACAACTTAAAAAAAGCAAAAATTAAAATTTTAAAATACTACCAAGACCACTGATCCAAGAAGTAAGCAATTTTAATGAAACACTTAGCGCCTCGGCTTGCACAGCCTTCAAAGAGTAAAAACACTACAAAATGCTCTTTACTTAAATACAGAATATTGTACAAGACAATTAATCAATTAAGAATACAATTTAAATCACATACTTCCAATTACATTCATTGTTGAGTCCCTGAGGCTCCAAAGTACCATACTTTAAAATCAAGAGGATTTCTTTTTTTAAAAGTTAATTTTTTAAGGACACACAATCACCTATACCAACGTGCAATTTTTCCAGATCACATGTTGGATGTTGGCTGTTCCATCTTTCATTATGTAGCGAGTTCTTTTCCCTATATTAATGGTATTAAATTTACAGCTAGGTATGAATACAGTTGTAAAACTCAGGGCTAGTATACGTGCTGAGATGTGGATGCAATTAGTTCTACATAGGGGAAACTTATAGGAGTTTTAGGGTCCGGTTACAGGAACATATTAGGGACATAAAAAATTAAAAAAAAAGAGAGTTATCTTGGGAGCCATTTCATGACAGCACACAATTCTGATCCTGATTCTCTTAGGGGTTGCTTCCGGAAAAATTGCAAGTTGGTATAGGTGAATGTGTGTCCTTAAAAAATAAACTTTTAAAAAAATAAACCCTCTTGATTTTAAAGTATGGTACTTTGGAGCCTCAGGGACTCAACAAGGAATGTAATTGGAAGTATGTGATTTAAATTGTATGCTTAATTGATTAACTGTCTTCTGCAATATGCTGTATTTAAGTAAAGAGTGTTTTGTAGTGTTTTTACTCTTGGAAGGCTGTGCAAGCTGAGGCGCTAAGTGTTTCATTAAAATTGCTTACTTCTTGGATTGGTGGTCTTGGTGGTATTTTAAAATAAAAACATATCTCAGAAACTATTCTTTAAGTTCCTAGGAAGTGCTGAACTATAGATGCACTTGTATAAATTAAGCAGTATGGTAAAGCAGTGCTCCCTTATATCACCTAAGGTCTTAGAACAGCATTGCAGTCCCTTCTAATTTAATTAATCTGAACTCGTATACTCAGTGGGTAAGAACTGACAGTATAATTTCAAAGTTCGAGCTTTTGTGTATGATGCTACATTAATATTATCTCAATTAGATAAAAATAAGTGCACTCGTAAACTCAAGTGTGACAAACTCAATATATAGGAAAACTCCTTTAGCACAACTTTAATATCGGTGCTAGGTTAGGGTCCACTATGGAAACTGCAGAAAAATATCCTATTCTCTGGCCAGGTAATGCAACACATCTCCTAAATGCTTCTACAGTTAAGATGGTATCAGTGACTTATAATAACATGCCATTATACTTAAATAATTAATATGAGGCTTTTTTGATAGAATGAATATCAATTAAAGAATGCTCCAACCAGGTTAAATATTTGCAGTACAGCATTTACTAATTCTACAGAAAATACTAAACATTTTCACGAAGGAATAATCCCAAGTTAATATAAAAAAAAAACTTACTATAATCAAAATGTAAGGTTGTCTTTCTTTTTGTGTTCTTTTGGCCTTTGGTGGGACATAACTCAGAAAAAACAATACTGATTTTCAATATTATGCTTTGAAAACAGAAAGTCTGAATATAATTTTAACAGATTAGTAACAAGTGAGTTCTAAAGACATGCAGGTAAGGTGTGTGTGTGTGTGTGTGTGTGTGTGTGTGTGTGTGTGTGTGTGTGTGTGTGTATTTGTGTGCCTTCTATGAAGGCTGGCCACCAGGCTGGCAACTCGACACAATAAAAAAACGCTGTCAGTCAGTCTGCGGACCGGTGAGCCGTCATGGTGACCCATAACCGGAAAAAGCCATAAGACATTGCTATTAACAAGCTGCACTACAGGTGTGCATACTGGGAAGTCCTCAGTGCAATGTGTTAACTCCAGTTTATCTTAAATTACTTTCCTTCTAAAATGTAGTACAGATTTCAGAACTGTTTTTTAACCAAATGATAGTGGCCATAACGATACTCCAGTAAGTATCCAGTAGGACAGTGAGATACAGTCAAGCACGCAGCTTGTCAAGTCGATTTTCCAAAATATCTACTGAGTTCAGCAATTTAAGTGCCAAGAATATCCCCAACTTTATGTTTTTGTAAAAGTAATGCAATTGTCAGCTGTAACTCAAAATAGGATGGTTTGAGGGAAACGAAGCACTCTGAATCCATGCCAGTAAAAGTAGATGATTAGGAGATAGCAGTACTCCTGAACTTTGTCAGAGTACTTTCTCTAGTACTTTCAAGGAAAAGGGACTAAATAAAATAGGATTACAGTTCTCAAATACTTCCAGCAGGCCCATACTATTGTATCAGTATTACAACTAATTTACACTGAGATAAGAAGATAGAAAGTGAATGAAGAAAAGTTTACAGACCAACATGTTAGGAACATGGCAAGAGTTTGGTGGGGGTAGACAACCTATCCTCCTAGAAAACAATACACAGCCTCTTCAAGTTATTGGCTTTACCAAGGCCAGTATGTAAGGATACTCTGAAGGGCATCACCTTGTATACCTGAGATGAGATAAGACAAGTTAGTTGAAGAGTTAGTGTGCACGGGGAAGGAGCTGCAGACAGGTTAATGAATTAAGAGCTAAATGCTTCTGGAATGGGGATTACTTTCCACAGACCACTGCTTAAGACAAAACACTATGGACAAAAGTTTGGGAAAAGGAAAGAAAAGTGTGTGGCTGTACAGAAAAATGAGATATATTTGTGAGTAGGGCAACAACCAGGGCATACAAAAGGCAAAATGGAGTGGTGGGCAGGTGGAAGAGGTGCAATACAAAGCGGCAAGTAAAATGACAACAAAGTATATGAAGGTATGAAATGTAAACACTAAAAGTGAGTTAGTAAAAGGTGTCAAAAAAAGGGAAAGAAAGCGTTTTTGAATATACTGCAGAAAAAATGGAAGAAAGCACACAGATCTGACCAGACTACGTATAGGAGGACAATCACAGAAACCAAGCTGGGGCACTAAATGATTACTTTACCACTGTATGCATGAAGTAGTGACAGGACAGACTGTTACGGTAAATGGGAGGTAGAGCAGAATAGGGAACAGTGGATGGACAGCAGGACAGACAGGGATACATTACAGCTGAAACTGGTTACTGTAATGCAACATAAGGTACAGGAACAGTAATGACTGCTTCCTTGGGGCTTCAGCGATTTGACCAGTATGCTGGCAGATCCCCAAAAGGAGATCTTTACCAGATCATCAGCTAGGACAAATCTGCTGAGGAGTGGGTATGCCTGTACAAGACAGAACCAGATCATCAGCTATTACAAATCTGCTGAGGATTGGGTACCCCTGTACAAGACAGAACCAGATCATCAGCTAGGAGAAAAGTACAGTTTTGTACCTACCATAAATGTAGATGTTCGAGTGCTAATACAGCTGCAGTAATCACAGATGGGTTTTCTGCCGTCAGGCGGTCCCTCGGTCGGCCGAATTCCAAAGTCTTGGTCCGGTGTCGGTTGTCGTCGCTTTTTCTTCTGACGTCAGTGAGGCCAGAGTATATAAGACACAGCTGACGCCATGTTCTTCAGTCTTTCTTGCCCCAGATGTCAGGTGCCCCCAGAAGGAAGGCAATACATAAATTATGCTTATATGTGTATACATGCAATGCAATATAATCCAAAATCAGTGGTTGCAAGCAAATAAACCATAGAAGGATAACCCAGTCAGGTTGTATGAAGAGGTTGTTAGGCCCCATGCCTTTACCAAGTGGGGAAGGAGGGAGGGAAACCTGCACTGCAGCTGTATTAGCACTCGAACATCTACATTTATGGTAGGTACAAAACTGTACTATGTTCATCGTGCATACAGCTGCAGTAATCACAGATGGGTAGAGTCCCAAAGCTATGCACAGGGTGGTAGGTACTAGGAGGAACTGGGTTGAGCCAGAATGCCCTGCAAAACAGCAGTGGCAAAGCCTGCTCTGGTTCTGGAATATAAAGGCAGGTGGTAGTGTTTTGTGAAGGTATGTACAGAACTCCAAGTGGCTGCCTCCAGAATATCTTTGGTAGGAACTCCTCTGAGGAAGGCTGCAGAGGTAGCTGTGGCCCTGGTGGAGTGTGATCTGATACCTGTAGGAACAGATTTCCCATGATAGGAATAACAAAACCGTATGCAGTGGCCTATCCACTTTGAAATAGTCTGCTTGGAAACTGGCTTCCCTTGAGCCCCTACAGCATAGGACACAAAGAGTTGTTCTGATTTCCTGAAGGACTTTGTTCTGTCCAAGTAGTAACGTAGCTGCCTATGGATGTCTAAAGAATGTAGCAGCCTTTCCCCTTGTTTTGAGGATTGGGGTAAAAGGTAGGAAGGTGTATGGCTTGATTTAAAGCTACCCTGGATACCACTTTAGGCATAAATGATGGGTTGGTACGAAGGGAAACCCTGTCCTGATGGAAAATGAGAAAGGGCTGCACTGCCATGAGGGCCTGTAGTTCGAAACTCTACGAGCTGAAGTGATAGCCAGAAGGAAGGCAGTTTTCCAGGACAAATATTGCAAATCTGTTGAGGCAGCTGGTTCAAAAGGAGGCAATGTTAATTTTTCTAGTATGTAATTAAGATCCCAGGCTGGTATTGGTTGTTTCCTTGGTGGTCTAATATTCTTAGCCCCTCTGAGGAACTGTCGTAAGAGTGGGTGAGAAAATAAAGGAGGATCCGTGTTGTATTCTGCAGAAATGGCTGAGGCATGGATTTTTATGGAAGAAAATGAAAGTCCACTGTTCAGCAGCTCAGCTAGATACTGTAATACCTGAGACAAGTTCAGTTTTCTAGGGTCCTGGCCTTTTTTCTCATTCCAAGAACAAAACCGCTTCCATTTTGCGGAGTAAGCTTTTCTAGTAGATGGCCTTCTGGCCTCCAAAATGACATCCTGCACCTCCTGGGAGAGTAGGGTCTGTTGTGGTGTTAAGGAATTTTCCATGCAGCGAGATTGAGTGTTTTCAGCTGACTGTGGAGAGTTTTGTAGCTGTGCTGAGTCAGCAGAAGAGGCATTAGAGGCAGGGACCAGGGAGGAGTATGTGTTAGGCTCCTCAGCAGTGGATACCAGTGTTGCCGTGGCCAATCTGGAGCAATCAGTATCATCTTCAGTCTGTCTGCTCTTGCTTTCAAAAGTACCTTGGGCAGAAGAGGCAGAGGTGGGAATGCGTAAACTGTCCATGCTGTCCAACTGAATGAAAGCGCGTCCACTCTCCAGGCCTTTGGATGAAAGGTCCTCGAACAAAACGTTTCCAATTGATGATTCCTGTGGGAGGCAAAAAGATCTATGTCTGGCCTCCCCCACACTTGGGTTATTTCTGTAAACACCTGAGGATGTAACTTCCATTCGTGTGGATCTGTCATATTTCTGCTTAAATTGTCTGCCAGAGTGTTTTCCAATCCTGGCAGGTACTGGGCTTGAAGTTCAATTTGCCATTCCAGAGCCAAGTTCCAAAGAGTCATGGCTAGTCTGCACAAGGGGTATGAATGTGTTCCTCCTTGTTTGTTTATGTACCACATTACTGTGGTGTTGTCTGTTCTTATCAGTAATTGCCCTGGATGCAGGAAGTCCTTGAAAGCTGTAATTGCATTTATTACTGCTAGCATTTCTTTTTGATTGATGTGAAGGTGCTTTTCTTTTTGGGACCATTTGCCCTGGATGCACCTGTCCGTCATGTGCGCCCCCCAGGCGTAATCTGAGGCGTCTGTTGTGATAACTTGCTTTGCTTGAGGCTTGCAGAATGGGAGGCCTGTGTTTGCTTGACATGCTTGGGCCCACCATAGAAATTCCTTTTGCAAACATGGGATTATTGGCATTATTGTTTCCAAACTGTGACTGTGTTGAGACCATAGGTTTTTTAGGTACCATTGAAGTTTCCTCATATGCAGCTTTGCACATGGGATTAAAAGAATGCAAGATGCCATGAATCTCAGAGCCCGCAGGATTTTCCTTGCAGTAAGCCTGGTACTTTTTGCTAGTATTTTGAAGTAATGAGATAGTTGCCCCTGTTTTTCTGGTGTAAGATAGGCCATCTGGGTGTTTGTGTCCAAGTTGGCACCCAGGAAAGTTATTTTCTGAGATGGTGTTAGCCTTGATTTCTCTTTGTTGATTGTGTATCCCAGAGAATACAATAACCGTGTCACATATGCCAGATGTTCCAGAAGTATGTGTTTGCTGTCCGCTTGGATCAGGCAGTCGTCCAAATAAGGGTAAATTTGTATCCCTTGAAGTCTGCAGTAGGCAATTACTGATGCCAGGCACTTTGTGAATACTCTGGGCGCAGTAGATAAGCCAAAGGGCAATGCAGAGAATTGATAGTGGATTGAACCTGCAAGAAATCTGAGGTATCTTCTGCAGCATTGTCTGATTGGGACATGCAGGTATGCCTCCTTGAGGTCCAATGTTACCAGCCAAAACTCCTTGCCCAGCATGGGAAGAAGTTGCTGTAATGTGAGCATCTTGAATTTTGGTACGAGTAGAAATGTGTTTAGGATGGATAAATCCAGGATGGGTCTCCAGTCGGTTCCTTTCCTTGGTACCAGAAAAAGCCTTGAATAAAAACCTTGACCTTGTTCGTGAGTAGGTACCTCTTGAATAGCTCTCATGCTTATAAGCTTTGAAATTTGTAGTTGTGCCTCTGCCCTTTGATTCTGTGGCAGGTTTGACATGCCTCTCATTTTTGGAAGAGTGTGAAAATGAAATTTGTAGCCTCTGTTTATAATGTCCAGGATACATTTGTCTGTTGTGACAATATGCCAATTGGCTGCAAATAATGTTAGCTTTCCTCCCAAAGGTGCTGCCAGCTGAGACGTGCTTGGCATGAAAATGAGGGAGTCATTGGGTTTGCTTCCTGTATTGTTGTGCACTGTCCTCGCCACCTCTTGGTGCTGGAGTTTGCCATTGTCGTCCTCTATATGATCCTTGTGATTGCCCTCTGCCCCTTGTGCGTCTGTATCTACCTCTTTGGGGCTTGTCAGTGGCTGGAAAGGACCAGTTTTTTGAAGGCCAATTTCTGCTAAAACGTGGTGGTTGGACCTGTAAAAAGGCTTTGACAGTTTGCATAGATTTGGCTTTTTCTTCCATTTTCCGTAGTATCTCCTCAGCATTAGTACCAAACAGCACATCCTTTTGTAAAGGAGCATCTAGAAGTTTAGCTTTGACATGATCAGGCAAGTTTTGTTCTCTAAGCCAGGCATGTCTGCGAATGACTGATCCTGTAGCAGCTGCTCTACTTGAAGCCTCTAGGTCATCATAACCACATTGTAAAGTGTGTTTACCCACTTGTTCTGCACTATGCATCATATCCTGTAACTCCTTTAAATCTGGTTGTTCAGGTTGAGACATTTTATTCCTTAATTGTGATAACAGGAACTGTTGATATTTAAGCATATGAAACTGACAATTTAAGGCCCTCATGGCTAGGGTGGCCGAGGTATATACCTTTTTACCCCAAGTTTCTAAAGATCTTGACTCCCTTTCTGCAGGAAGTGGATTCTTGGCAGTGGAGGCCTTCAATCCCTTGGGGCCTTGTGAAATGGTTTCAGGGTCAGCATTATGACTTTTGAAGAGAAATTGGTGAGAGTTGGGTACTCTGTAATACCTATCAGGTTTGACTGGTGCAGGAGGCAGAGAATCCGGGTTAAGGCAAGCCTCCGAATAAACATCATCAAGTATGTCCAAAACAGGGGGTATCGCCAGAGGTCTGTGTTGAGGTAACAAAAGAAATTCCCTAAGCCTTTTCTTAGAATCTGAAAAGTCTTGGCCTTCCCAATGGAAGTGTTCCCTCAAGGTGTGCAAGGTTTCCCCAAAGGAAAAATCCTCAGGAGGAGATACAGAAGGGATGGACTGTCCTGCATCCGAATCCTCAAAAGGGGAGTAAGAGTGTTCCTCTGCATCAGAATGTTCTGATAAAATGGATCCCTGATCAGAAGAGGGAGAATCTTCCTCCATTCTGGGTCTCTTGTCTGTAGGGGGTTGAGAACCTCTGGTAAGAGTAATTAAATCCTCAGCCATTTTAAGCATCTGTTTTTTAGGCATGGGACCTGGAGATGGGCCCTGTGCAACAGGCCTCTTGGGGTGCCTGGCTGCTTTGGATTTAGTAAAGGCCTTAATAGAAAAAGAAGATGAGGGTCTAAAGACACCATGGGTGGAGGTGGACCTGTCCACATTAGTAGGCTCAACATTAGCAAAGGCTTCGGTGGTTGTAGTCTGGGAAAGGGCCGAGGACCCAGCGGTCTCGGGTACAGAGGACACTGCCAAAGGAGTGTCATCGGTAGTCAGGGACTGCAAAAGGTGTCTCGCTGAGAACCGGACCACGTGTAGCCTGTTTTGGCGTGGTGTCGGCGGGGACCGCGGGCCTCGCGTGTCGGTCCTTTTCCTTGCGTTTTTTGGACAAAACGGTAGTCGGAGTGTCCAACGACATTTTATAGTCAAAAGCTTTACCAAAATAGTGTTGGGCGAACTCCGCCCGACGCTTAATAGTGCGTTTATTGAAGGTAGCGCAAAAGCGACAGCCCGAGACGTCGTGGTCTGGGCCTAAACAAGGTATGCAGAGGGAATGGAAATCCTTATGCGGTATTTGCTTCCCACAAGAAATACAATTATTAACTTTTTCTGACATCGGTCTGAGGCAAGAAAAGTTTCCCCAACGGGGTACTTAGCTTTAATGAAGACTTCGGTTTCCAAAATATTTGTAATTCAGGAGCTGGCCGACCGGCACTTGCGAACTGCTTCTGCTTTGGGCACCGCGTGGGAAAAAAGACTGAAGAACATGGCGTCGGCTGTGTCTTATATACTCTGGCCTCACTGACGTCAGAAGAAAAAGCGACGACAACCGACGCCGGACCAAGACTTTGGAATTCGGCCGACCGAGGGACTGCCTGACGGCAGAAAACCCATCTGTGATTACTGCAGCTGTATGCACGATGAACATCCTGCTGAGGACTGGGTACCTCTGTACAAGACAGAACCAGATCATCAGCTAGGACAAATCTGCTGAGGAGTGAGTACCCCTGTACAAGACAGAACCAGATCATCAGCTAGGACAAATATGCTGAGGAGCGAGTACCCTGTACAAGACAGAACCAGATCATCAGCTAGGACACATCTGCTGAGGACTGGCTACCCCTGTACAAGACAGAACCAGACCATCAGCTAGGACAAACCTGCTGAGGATTGGGTACCCCTGTACAAGACAGAACCAGATCATCAGCTAGGACAAACCTGCTGAGGACTGGGTACCCCTGTACAAGACAGAACCAGATCATCAGCTAGGACAAACCTGCTGAGGACTGGGTACCCCTGTACAAGACAGAACCAGATCATCAGCTAGGACAAACCTGCTGAGGACTGGGTACCCCTGTACAAGACAGAACCAGATCATCAGCTAGGACAAATCTGCTGAGGAGTGGGTACCCCTGTACAAGACAGAATCAGATCAGCTAGGAGAAATCTGCTGAGGAGTTGGTACCCTGTACAAGACAGAACAAGATCATCAGCTAGGACAAACCTGCTGAGGACTGGGTACCCCTGTACAAGACAGAACCAGATCATCAGCTAGGACAAACCTGCTGAGGAGTGGGTACTCTTGTACAAGATAGAGAGCAGGCAAAATGGAAAACTACATGCCCGTTAGTCAAATGTGCTGGCTAGGAAAGTCAGAAGGAAAAGAAGAATTGAAGAAAGGGTGAAATATTCCATGTTTTCCATAAGAACATCAATCTCCAAGGCAGTAACCCCAACAATTTCACGGCCAGAATGAGATGTGTCAAACTAGAGCCAGTTGTTTTGACTGGGATAACCTGAAAAGAACTGCAGGTAAATTGGTCCACTTGAGTATGAACAAGGCTTTGGCACTGCCCTTTATAGTTATATATCACTTCTCGACTTTTGTCTAAGAAAAATGCATTATCTGCTAAGGACGAACTGAAGGGGTCTGGATAACAAGATAAAACCGAGACTGACAAACTGGTGGAAGGTAGGAGACTCAGGGTTGTGGTGAAGATAATATTGCTAGGAATACATGAAGAGATAAGTGGTGTACAGTAAGAGATGATCCTTGATGTTGTCCTCCTCAGTCGATTTGTTTCAGATAAAGCTGATGAAATAGACTTGACGATAAGCCTCTTAAATGAAAGACATAGCAGTGGAGTAGTAATACAAGTCTTAGAAATTATACAGAAAGGGTAAAGGTAGAAAGATGGCAGCTATGGCTTTGTGCAAACAAATGCAAAGTAATGTACTTGAACCATAACAGCCTATGTGAAACCTCCTCCATGAACATGAACTAGTGACCCCTGACCTTCTCTCACTGAGCATCTTGAATGAAAACCCATGCCACTGACTGGAACCGCACTGATAAACTAATGATCGATATCACTCGACTGTATGTCCTCTCTATGGTTCCCCATAAAAGGGTGCAGTGCTCAGACTGAGTGATAACTGTTAGACACTATGGCTCACACCCACAACCGCTGCTTTCACCCACACCTTCAGGAAGTAATTATGCTTCACACATGCATGCTTCCTATAACAAAAATAATGATGAAAATAAAAGCAATGGGAAAAATAATGTAAGGAGTGAAATGATTTAGTACGCACCAAGACAAAATCTGCAGAGCTCAATAAAATGCAAGAACTCCCTTTTCTGCACAATTAAGTTTTAGTGACACAGCTTGTAAAGGGGGGAGAGCAATCATTAATAATCAACACCTCCCTTTTTAAATGACTGCATACCCCACCATGCTTTCATATAACAGTTTAGCAAGGCGAGGGTTAAGATGTGTCAGCCCCCGTTATAAAACAAATTATACTTTAATACTGGCATGAACGTTTGCAGTATTGGCTCGGTATTGGCAGTAAATTTCAAGTGGCTCAGAGTGTGTGTGGGGGGAATGACATTAAAAGTAACACATGCCAGAAATGAAAAAAAAAAATGTTAATAAATAAAATTAATGAACAAGTTCAAAAAAGGGAAATACATTTAATTGGATTTCATCTTGACAGTGTTGTGTAAAACTCTGGTTTTGGGCATGTCTCCAACAAAAAATAGGGGAAAATTAAACAGATCCAGGTAAATCTGTTAGGATTATTCATGTTCTTACATTATTCCTCCAAGCCATGAAAAGGCTTGCTATTCTGATCCTTTTACTATTCAGGTTTACATTTTCCAGCAGCAGCTATTAAGACCAGATTTTCAGGCTATATTAACTAGAATAATAAAACTGGAGAAAGGTTTTCAGCACACAACAGGTTTCTAATACTTAATAAGCAGACATTCTCAGTTAAGGTGAGGTAATGGAAAAGTCTGCATCACCATGCACTGGAGAAAATATTGTATTATTTATAGAAAAGAAAAGACCAAACCTCTACCCTCCAGAACTTACACAAGTCCTCGTACAATGACTTTAATAGTTAAGTCACACAGTCTGAATGACCTGTGGCAGGGTGTGTGTGCTTCTGAGTCTGTATGATGCATCTTAGTTTTTGGGAGAAATAAAACAAAAACATTAAGTCAACTCAAAAGTGTAACTCATGCTAGAAAGGGCAGTAGAAAATCGTCAGAAATAGAATACATCATCTGCACATTTAGTGCTTAGAATTCACTCCATCACAGCTCTAGCTGCAGTGACAACAGACCTATAACCAGGGCACCTTTTCATAACCTTAAAAAATAATAAAAACAAAACAAAAAATGGAACAATTAACACTTAACAGAATAACAGGGTCTATGAGTTAATCGATCAATATATCTATATGAGTTTGTGTGTATATGTGTGTGTTTGTATATATATATATATATATATATATATATATAAACACATATATATATATATATATATATATATATATATATATATATATACACACACACACACACACACACACACACACCTTCTCTCTCTCTCTCTCTCTCATATATATATATATATATATATATATATATATACATACGTATACATATATTGGATGGTGCAGCAGTAGCGTTGCCACCTCATAGCAAGAAGTTCTCCGTTTCGATTCTCGGCTGGAGTGCCTTCGGTCTGTCCTCTCTGTGTTTGTGTGGGTTTCCTCTGGGTGCTTCGGTTTCCTCTCACATCACAAAGGCATGTGTCTGGAGCATTTCTCCCAGGCCGCCGCTGAAAATTGGCTTTGTTCCAAGTTGGACTTTCCCGGTAAACAAATGTTAAATAAATAAATAAATATATATATATATATATATATATATATATATATATATATATATATATATATATATATATATATATATAGAGAGAGAGAGAGAGAGAGCTTTTGTATTTTAACTCTGACCGTCCAGCTGTGCAACAGACCTATAACCAGGGAACCTTATCGTAACTTTTAAAAATTAGTAATAATAATAAAAAAAACAGAACAATTAACACTTAACAGAATAATAGGGTCTATGAGTCTCATTTTCAATGGAGGTCTGAGAGCAGTGTCTAGCTTAACAATTTGAAACGCAAGAGACAAAAAGCTCATTAGCAGCTAATAGCCTTAATTCTAAAAGAGGACAGGTTCGTACCATCCATCCAACCGTGGTGGTGCTGTGGTAGCGTTGTTGCCTCACAGTTACACGTTGCCCGTTCGATTCTCAGTTAGAGCCTCTTCTGTGTAGCGAAATGCGTGAATGGGCGTTCCTTTGTTGAAGGTTGTGCGTTAGGCCCGGCAAGCCAGTACGTAAAAATCTACTGCCAATCATTAGCGGACCGAAGTTCTGCTGTGGCGATCCCTAACCAGGAAAAGCCGAGAGACACAAACAAACAAACAAACAAACTTAATATTTGCTAACTGTGTTTGTGCAGTGCGTGCACCAACTCAAACAGTGTATTTTTAGCCATGAATTCATTCTCTGACACCACTGGATATGCTTCACAGAAAATTTCACAGAACACAACACTGTTAAATATATCTCGGGTACATAATCATTTCCTGTAATAATTCAATAATGTAGTTTTGTGAGTAGTAAGACATGTAATTACTAGTATACTGCATTTGATATGATTTAAACTTGTGTTATTGCATACATTATCCATTAATATGAATAACTGCATTTCAGAAAAGCTTTGCAGTTACTGTTTATTGTCAAGAAAAGTGCCCTTTAGAGTGAAATTGTGACTTCGAGAACTCTAGGTTTAGGCTTCTTCCATGTGACTCTTACTTTAAATTTGACAATTAAGTCTGCACTGAAAGGAAAGTTTAAGAGGAAAGCTCTTACAATTTTTTTGGGATTTCATAGCATTTACCCCTTACAAAGAAAAAACGAGCACTCAATTCTGAGCTGTCTACATTTAGGACATTGGTGGAAAAGTGACAGGCAAGGTTAAGTAATTTGGAGGGGAAAAGAGTTTCATTTGTAATTTAATTATGTATAACTGCTACAACCTATCATTCTGCTGTGGACAGATTACATGTCAGGTTTGCCACTACATCCTAAATAATCACTTGTAATCACTCAGTGAAATAGAGATTCACTGTTTTTTTGTCATAAGGTCTACTAACAGATACAGAAAATGATGTAAACATTTTAAGACAGCATTAACTTGACTGCTCTTAGCTGAATCTACTGAGTAAGTGGAACATGTACGTGGACTTTGCTGACATATTATGCATCTATACCAGTGGTGCACAAACTTTTTGTGGGGAGGGCCACTACACGAATTCTTAAAGCATCTGCAGGCCACTTCAAAACATAGTAAGTCATTACGAGTTAACAATAGGTACAGGCAGGGTTGCCAGATTTCTGACGGGCCAGGTAGGGACAAAAAAAAAAAAAAAACGTCTTTCACACTAAGTTAAAAAAGATCTGTTTTGCATTAAACACAAGTAGCTCCGTGTTTGGCGATTTTTAATTGGCCCATTATGCCGGTATACTAGCCAATCAAAAAAAATCGCACAGTGGACCCTCTTCTGTTCAATGCGGAACACGAGGCAGTACTGCATTAAACAGAAGTAGCTCTGTTTTGTGATATATTTTGTTTGGCTCGTATAGCGGCATACGGGCCAATTAAAAAAAAAAAAAAAAGCGGAGGCTGTTTTGCCAAGATTTTAACTGGCAGTGCGGGATTCAGGTTCGGGCTGCTTATCCGGAGACAGTCCCACTCAATTAGGGATGTCTGGCAACCCTGAGTGTAGGTAACTGGCATTTTCACTTAATATAGCAGTCATGAAATTGCCTGTTTTCTACATCAACTTTGCATTTAACTTTATTCTGGCTTGCAGCCATGACTTATTACAAACTCTTGCAGAAAGTTACTACTGTTTACAGACTAAGTTATAAACAAGAAAGAATAGTTACTTCCGCGGCTAAAATTAGAGATGTGTGTAACTGCAGTCAATCAGGTAAGTAAGCACGTGCTGGAAAGTTTGCATAACTGGAGTAAGGCATAATATTTTTTCAACTTTTTAAAATTTTTTGTTACTCTCTGGGGGCCGGATGGTGTTGCATGGAGGGTCAGATCTGGCTCCCGGGCCAGACATTGTGCACCACTGATCTATACTCATGCTGCTCAACAGGGAGCCCAACTTACGGTTTTGCCATACCAAAAGGCTTCATTAGTTGTCCAGAATATTTTAATGAGTTTGATCCTTTTGCTGAAACATTTAGTAAAAATAAGTGTTTGGAAAGTAGTGCTATCCAGGTGGTTTAAATCTTTTTTCAGGATTGTCAGCTACAGTGGAAAATACTCCAGGCAGGTTAGGTCTATGGTTAACTTGCTATTGCATATCAAACCTCATCTACTTTCATCTAATCTCATTTATATGGCAGACTTCTGTCTTGTTCTTACTACAGGCATGGGACTGAGCTGGCTTAATGCAAAGTTTTCATATACTACTAGTAGCCCTTGGCTCATTCACAAAGTCAGGCAGCTTAGATTACAATATGCCAGTAATGGAAGTGCCCAGGTGAATGCTGATTGGTCACAGGTCTCATGTGTTTAGATTATAAAATAACAGCAATGGAAGTGTCAAGTAAATGTTGATTGGTTAGAGGTCTCATGCACTCTCTGCTGATTTGCGGTTGTCTTCTAGAATTAGTCTGTGAAGAAGTGTTTTGTAAAAATGCATTTTATGCTGATTTTGTAGATGGTATAGTGCATACCTCTTCACCCTTCAAGCATTATAAATCATAGCACTGGCCTTTAAAAATCAAAGTATAAGAGACTTTTTATTTTTTGAAAAATAGAGAGTCTTTAAATAGTAGACCCTATATAGTTAGATGTTGTGAATCTTTATACAGTCTTGGTTTATGTATTTAATCAGGTATGTACTCAAACAGATCTGACTTTATGAAGAACATCATGAACCTAGGAGGAGCAAGGCAAACTCTGAGGGCTAATATCATGGCAGTTAAGAGGTATGGTGTAGTGATTTAATTTTCTGCAGTAAATTAAATGTTTAATTCAGTGATATGAAAAAAGTTGTCACTGATCTTTTCACAATAGTAACATTAATTTATGACGAGCTGTCTGCTGTACTTTTACTGGTGTCTGCAAAAAGTTAAACTACTCTACCTCTATTTCAAATAAGGAAAAAGAACAAAAAGTTCAAATGCTCCGTGATCACTGCAAACCACACCACATTTATTTAGAACAAGTACATAAGCACTTTCGTCTGCAACTAGAAGATTTCTTCAGATAGCTGAAAGGAAGTGATACACTGCTATTTAAAAACTTTTAAAACCACATGACACGTGTTGAAGAATGTGAGACACTTAAAAATATGTTCTTGAAGAGGGGTTATCCCGTGACCTTTATTAATAACTCTATGAATGAGGTGATTTGTAAGAGGAGGTCTAATTTTTGCCGTTCTATTTTGCTGGGCTGTAGAGGGCAGAACCGGTATATAACTGTGTATTCTGACAATAAGGACACTGGGGCACCTGGTAATGAAATTCCATTTACCTGTAGTTTTATTAACACCTTTTCATTGGACTCTGAATTCATTAGGTGGGTACTGAATAAAAATTGGGCATTAGTATACGACAACACAGATTTAAGGAAGAACTTTTTTAAGGGGTCACTGGTCATCTGCAGGAAGGGCATTAGCATGAAAAATACACTTGGATCATCATTTAAAAGAAACAAGGATGGTATGAAGAAAGGTATTTTTAAATGTAGTTCATGTAAGTTTTGTAAAGACATCTTGTGTGTGGATCATGTTGTAATAAAAAATGAAACATGATACATTAATAGTAGACATAACTGTCTGTCTAAAGGGGTTGTTTCTGTGGCTCTAGGTCAGAACTGTCCTACGTTCTACATAGGAAAGACTGAACACATGTTGTTAGAAATAATTTATGAACATTTGTATGCCATCAGAACAAAAAATGAATTTAATGCCCTGTCTAAACATTTAAGTGAAAGCCCGGAGTTATGTTTTAAATTTGTGGTGTTAGATAGCTTGATGTAATTTCTGGGGGAGGGGGTCCCCTGGGGTTAGTTTTAGAGAAAAAAAAAGTTTTTATGGCAACTACGTCTTAATGCATATAAACTCTCTGGACTTGATGGGACTCTATCCATCACTTGCTTACTGAAATTAAAAGCTTATCTATGTTAGAAGACTTTAAAATAAGTTTTTAAAATAAACTATTTTGAATCTATGTGCAGCATTCTTAAAAAATGTTTTTATTGTTTGGTATTGTTATAAAAATATTATGTATTTAACTTTTTTCCTTTTATAATACTAATGTCTTTATTGTATTTTAATTACATTGTTGCTTTAAAATTTCTGGTGCAAAAGTGTTGTGATTTGAAAAGTTTTTAAATATCTGAAGAAGTCTTCTAGTTGCAGACAGAAGCGCTGATGTACTTGTTTTAAATAAATGTGGTGTAGTTTGCAGTTATCACTGAGCATTCATGCTTTTTGTTCTTTTTCCTAGTTCGTGTTTCTTTATATTACTTTGTATTTCAAATAATCCTGAAAAAAAACAATTGCTCTCTACATGAAAACTGACAAGGCATGAAACCACTCAAAACTGTCTTAAGATCAAAAGTCATTTATAGAGGCACATCAATTACACTGCCTACTTCTGTACGTCTGTATACTCACAAGCACACACACACAAGCACCCATAGTATCTACTGCAAGGACTATAATCTCATGTCAGATTTACAGCAGCAAGTCCCCTACCTCCCACTGGCCTGATCCTAGTAAATTATAACCTCATCCCTTCTAGAACAATAACAAATAACTATAAAACGTTCACCAAGTTCCTAAACCTAACCTGAAAACTTGCTTTCTCTAACCACAATCCTGAAACTCCTTCTTGCTCCCTATACCTGAATTCCCTGATTACTCCTTAAACCTAGATTCCCCAATTGCTCTGTAATTTTTGCTGAATAGTTGCATACTGGAGCTGTTTGGTTAGTTTTTGCACACCCTACATCAACTTTATTACAAGCTGAGATAAGTACAAACTTTCAGTGTTATAAGTACTGAATTTTATTTTTTTCTGTTTATTGTTTCACTGAATATTGTGTTAAAAACAGTACTGCATTTATCTGCCTATTCGTTTACTGAAAATTGGAAGCGCCTCTCTGTCTCTCCCTGTCTGCAGTTAGTTTATTCATCTCACTTCATTGTTATTTGGTGTAGAAGTCGTAGCCTAGAGGGATTATCTGTGCCTTAAAGTCTTAGTCCCTTATCTCTGAAATTATTTCTGCTGAATAGTTGCATACTGGAGCTGTTTGGTTAGCTTTTTCACACCCTACATCAACTTTATTACAAGCTGAGATAAGTACAAACTTACAGTGTTATAAGATAGTACTGAATTTTATTTTTTCTGTTTATTGTTTCATTGAATATTGTGTTAAAAATAGTACTGCATTTATCTGCCTATTTGTTTACTGAAAATTGGAAGCTCCTCTCTGTCTCTCCCTGTCTGCAGTTAGTTTCCCCACCCACCGTCCCTGTTCTTGTTGTGGTATTACTCTTGGTGGCTTTGGAATTGACCGCCCCTCCTGTAAATTTGTGTTTGAACACTCCTCCTGGGCCCATCTCATTTGCTCACTCAACCGAGTACAGTGAGATCATATTTTGATTTCAGACACTCATACCATTCTCATCTGTTCAGCCCTATCCTAGCCTAGCCTCATTAGCTTATCCTGCCTAATACAGAGAGAACATTTGAGTAGGCATACCCACTTAGACCCTGAACTTGTCTGATTGAAGACTGCTGGAACAGGGCTCAGTTCTGAGGTTTTTTACCAGCTAATTGGGTAATTTGTTCAAATCAGTTTGCTTGTTTTCTATTGTTATATATATATATTAAAAAACAATTGCACTTTATCTGCTTTTACTGTATTTGCGTTTCTTCCTACTTTATTACCTTATTTTGCTTTTGCCTCTTCTTAAAAGTACTCAATTGTGTTTATTCTGCTGCATTTATTACTGCTTGGTAGTAGCCAGATTAAATTGTATCTGTTATTCTAAGTCTTTTGGTTACTGCACTTGGGCTTCAGACCAATTGTTTTACATTAAGAAGCTTTGTGGTCTGCACTGTTGTGGCAGGACAGGTAGCTTACATCCTTTTAAGCTGGGAATTTCTGATTGAAGGCTCAGTGTCTGTTATTATTATTATTAAAATGGTGGTGCTGCGGTAGCGTTGTCGCCTCACAGTAAGACGCTGTCCGGTTCGATTCTCAGCTAGAGCGTCTTCTGCATGGAGACATGCATGAATGGGCATACCTTCGTTGAAGGTTGTGCATCAGGGCTGGTAACTCGGCATGTAAAAATCAACTACCAATCATTAGCGGACTGGAGTTCCACTGTGGCGACCCCTAACCAGGAAAAGCTGAAAGACACAACAAAAATGAGTTCTGGTTTAAGCACTTGGGTTCCAGGTTAGTTATTTTGCATTAAGAAGGTTTGGGTCTGCACTCTTGTGGGAGGAGAAGCTAGAATTTCTGGTTAAAGGCTTACTGTGCCTGCTCATTTGAACTGTTTTTTCTGATATTGGTGTACCTTGTCTGCTGTAGCATAGACCAGATTCAGGCCTGCTGAATCTAGCTTTGTTTGTATAACTTGAGCACTAATCCAGGCCATCTTTTTTGCAGAAGGTTCCCCTGCACCCTCGTGGCAGGAGTGTGCAGTTAGAACTTATCAGATTGAAGACTGCTGGAACAGGGCTCAGTTTTGAGTTTTTTTACTGGTTAATTGGGCAATTTGTTTAAATCAGTTTGTTCATTTTCTATTGTTATATATATAAAAAAATGCACTTTATTCATCTGCTTTTACTGTAATTGTGTTTCTTCCCACTTTATTACCTTATTTTGCTTGTGCTTCTTCTTAAAAGTACTCAGTTATATTACTCTGCTGCAGTTATTACTGTTAGGTAGTAGCTTGATTAAATTGTAACTGTTATTCTAAGCCTTTTGGTTTAAGCACTTGGGCTTCAAACCAGTTGTTTTACATTAAGAAGATTTGTGGACTGCATTGTTGTGGCAGGACAGGTAGCTTACATCCTTCTAAGTTGGGAATTGCTGATTGAAGGCTTAGTGTCTGTTATTCTAAAAGTGCATTAGTTCTGGTTTAAGCACTTTGGCTTCAGGCCAGTTATTTTACATTAAGAAAGTTTGCAATCTGCAGTCTTGTGGGAGGAAAGGCTAGATTCTGCCCTTCTGAGGTGGGAATTTCTGGTTAAAGGCTTATTGTGTCTGCATATTTGATCTGTTTCTTTCTGAAATGTGTGCGCCTTATTTGCTGTAGCCCAGAAGTTAGTAGTTTATTGGCCATTTTGGGCTAATTTCTCTCTCTTTCATTTCCCTGCTATAAAAAAATGCATTTGCGCAGTTTTGCGCAATGGGCAGTGCCGGTTAGCTGGGGTTAAACTATTCCCAGCTCCACAAAGTCTGCTCTTCATTTTTTCCCTTGGAACTAGACAAACGTTCAACTTAAGCACTCAAACCACTCATTTCACAGCCCATCACTTGCTCAAAACTCATAGCAAGCACTAATTAACCCTAACACTAGACCCCCTATACTGTCCAGAAGGACAAGGCTCTCTATTTGTCCCTACCAGCTAATCAGTAATACAGCTCATTTTACTTATTCAGGCATGTCCAAAGGGCAGTTTCAGGTGTACTCTCCAGTCCAACTGGTGAATCTAGGCATTTTGAGGCAATGTTACAACTGCCTCAAGTACACAGACAACCCTCTCCTCCTACCACCAAGCACTAATAGAGAGAGATGCAATTATACAGCCAAACTGGTGGCAAAGCTGTCTCAACCCAAGACTGGAACTGACAGGCAAAAGGAGAAGGAAAATACTTGCAACACACCACCAGTCTCACAAAGACTTACTAAACTAACACCGGCAAATAACACACATAAATACATGAAAACCTACTTGGAGGCTCTAAATAAAAATCTGCAAAAGCAACAGAGATCTCGAAAGCAGACACCCAAGCAACCTCCACACCCTATCAGAAACCATGAAACACATATTTCACATATTCCACGCAATCACAGCCCTTAAGGCAAAATAACATACCCAACACACTAGTAATAGGTGACTCTATAGTCAGGCACACTGATGTTCCACTAACTGGGCTGGACAAGAAGGTTACAGTTAGCTGGCTGTTGGGTGCCAGGATCCGCCACATAACACAAGCACTCAAGTCACTCTAGAACAAGTACAAATATGACTCTGTCATTGTCCATGTTGGTGTGAATGACCTGAGACATACCTCCCTGGACTACATGAAAAGAGACATGGAAGAGCTCTCTGATCATGTAGCCCAGGCCGGTATCACCCTGACCCTGAGTAGCATCCTGCTCTCACCAAGAATGATGCCACAGTATAAAGAAAAAAATATTAATTTTTAACAATTGGCTATGTTTCTGGTGTCATTCAAAGGGGATCCAGTATCTGTCCACCTGGGATGACATGCTCGATAAGCCACGTTGCTTTGCAAGAGATGGCTTGCACCTGTCACCCTTGGGCTTTCGAATATTGGCCAAGGCTTTTGCCGCCCCCATAGTGCCTTTTTTAGACAAGGCTCAAAAGACAAACCCACCACCGTAAATAGCACAAGTAACCAAAAACTGAGGGTAATGCTACTCAATGCCAGAAGTCTAAACCTCAAAATGCATGCACACGAGGCACTCCTCAGTTTGGAGAACATTGACATCTGTGCAGTAACAGAAACCTGGTTAAAGCCTCTATAGAGCAACCCAGGACTACCAGGCTATAATGCATACCATACCTTTTGGCCACAGAACCCAGACCGAAACACAAAAGGTGGGGGTGTATCCATATTCATCAAAGATACCCACACCTCCAGGTTAGTGGCACAGCACAATACCTTAGAGATCATCCATGTGCAACTAACAACGGGCAAAACTGCAATTCAAATTGTAGCTTGCTACAGATCACCCAACATGACCCGGGACTCCCATTCGTGTTTCTGGAGATACTGGAAAATATGAAGGTCCTACCAAATGCCCTAATATTGGGTGATTTCAATTACCCAAACATTAACTGGGAGAACTACTCTAGTACTAACTCCTTTGCCCAACGCTTCCTAGAATATATAAATTTGAACTTCCTGGATCAACTGGTCAACACCCCCATCAGAGGTGACAACATATTGGACCTGGTCATCACCAAAATGGGCGACCGGTGTTCTACACTGGAGGTCAAACCCTCACTGGTTAGATCAGACCATAGACTAATCACTCTGGATATCCACATTCCGCCCCCAACCCCAATCAAGGAAACCACTGTGAAAAATTTTTCAAAAGCAAACTTCACGTTACTTAAGACCGAGGTGGAAGAGTTCACAGCCCTTATGCTAAAGATCAGTGCTGTCCAAACTGCTGAATCCCTTACAAAGGCACTCTATGAGCACCTGCAAAAATGCATGGATCATGCTATCCCAAGCAAAACCAGGACTCACTCCTCCAAGAAAAGGAAACCAATCTTGGTGGACCCCTGCCATAAACAAGCTATACAATAGAAGGAGGAAACTAGTGCAGAAAAGAGTAAAATCCCAAGAAGGAAAGACATCACTGATTAGTATCAGCAAGAAACTACGATCCCTCAAAAAATCATCCAAGGCTAGCTTCAAAAGAAAAATTGCCAAGGACTCCAAAGATAACCACAAAGCATTCTTTAGCTATGTCAAGTGGAAACTCTCAGATCTGCTCTGAGTTAGTGCAGAATGGCACAAAATACACTGAACTGACTGATATTGCCAACATTCCAGCAGACAGGTTTAGTGCAAAATTCACTCCCCTCTCACCCCCTAAAGGGCCCATAACCATACCAGAAGAATGTAGTGCCTCAGCAATCACTGACACACAGGTTAAAACATCCCTATCCAAAGCCAAAAATACAGCTTCAATGGGACCAGACAGTGTCCCTGGCTGTGAGTGGTGCACAACAACAGTTATCCCACTCCACAAAGGTGGAGCCACAATGGACCCCGGGAACTATCGCCCTATAAGCCTGACTAGCCTGGCCTACAAGGCTATGGAGTGCATCATCATGGAATTCATTAACACTGGGAACCTTCAGACATTGGACCCTACCCAGTTTGGCTTTGTTAAGGGCATATCATGCCTCCTAAACCTGGTGGACTTCTTTGAGACAGATACCAAGGCTTTAGACGAGGGAAAGGAGGTCCACATAGCTAGACTAACTAGAACTCGCAAAGGCTTTTGACACCATTCCCCATTCTGGTATTATAGAAAAGCTCACCAGCCTGAACATAAACCCCTACATCACGAGATGGGTTGCCAATTGGCTCACGGACAGAACCCACACAGTGAGAGTTGCAGGCTCTAGGTCCGACTCTAAACCAGTTACAAGTGGTGCCCCCCAGGGTTCAGTCCTGGGACACCTCCTGTTCGGTATATACTTCTCAGAGGTACAGGCAAGCACAGGAGGACTATGGCTGACCAAGTTCGCAAACTACTGCAAACTTGGGGCCATAATTGACTCTCCAGCTGATACAGACATCCTCCAGAAGGGTCTCACTGAGACGGATACCTGGTGTCAAAATCATGGCCTCAAGCTAAATGCCAAAAAGTGCATAGTCATCCCCTTTGGAAAAAACAAAGTACCTGTGAACTACCACATACGTGGTAACCCCCGAAATACAGAAAATTTAATAAGGGATCTGGGTTCCCAAGTAGATAGTGATCTCTCCTTTCATAATCATATTGCCAAGGTTGTTAGAAAATCCTTCTATGTGGCCCACCTAATCACAAAAGGGTTCGCATCTAGAACAAAAGAGGTTATTGTGCCCTCTTTAAACTATTTATGAGATGGTCCGGATAGTCTCTTTCAGTGAACATTTGACATAAAAAATTCAACTCTTTAATAAAGATACCATCCTCACTTATTATTCTCGACAACCTTATCATTTGCCCTTTTACCAGATTTCTTTTCTGGAAATAAGGGTGACAACTTTTAAAATGCAAATACGAATTTGAAAATGTTTTTTTGCGAAATATGTTTGATTCTATTTTCCCCTCCTTTTTATAAATGTTAATATCTAAATATTCACATTTATCCTTATGTATATTGTGAGTGAATTTCAAAAAGGAAGTTGTGTTTCCTAAATAATCTATAAAATCCTTCATTTCTTCCGTATTCCCTTTCCAAATTACTAAGATGTCGTCAAGGAATCTTAGGTATAGGACCACTTTTGACCAAAATGTGCTGTTAAATACATATTGTTGTTCCCATTCTGCCAAGACTAAGTTGGCATACACTGGTGCGCACCTCGCTCCCATCGCGACTCCTGACACTTGTTTGTAATATTCACCATCTTGTTGAAAAAAGTTGTTGTAGAGAATCATTTCCATAAAATCAATTAATAATTTTCTTTTAACAGTGTGGTAGTTACTATGCCTAACTAAACTTTTTTCAAACAACTCAAGTCCTATTTCATGGGGTATAACTGAGAATAAATTAATAATGTCGATAGTCACTAAGTATGTATCTGAAGAAATTTTATCCCTATTCTCATGCAGTTTCTCTAAACAGTGCCATGAATCCTTTAATATGTGAGCAATATTGTTCAAGACTTCCTTGCAACTTATGTCAATATAGTGTGCCATGGACTCTGTTTTAGAATATTTTGCTGCTACTATGGGTCTAAAAGGGGGGTTGGAAACATCTTTATGTATTTTTGATACTGGAAAATATGAAGGTCCTACCAAATGCCCTAATATTGGGTGATTTCAATTACCCAAACATTAACTGGGAGAACTACTCTAGTACTAACTCCTTTGCCCAACGCTTCCTAGAATATATAAATTTGAACTTCCTGGATCAACTGGTCAACACCCCCATCAGAGGTGACAACATATTGGACCTGGTCATCACCAAAATGGGCGACCGGTGTTCTACACTGGAGGTCAAACCCTCACTGGTTAGATCAGACCATAGACTAATCACTCTGGATATCCACATTCCGCCCCCAGCCCCAATCAAGGAAACCACTGTGAAAAATTTTTCAAAAGCAAACTTCACGTTACTTAAGACCGAGGTGGAAGAGTTCACAGCCCTTATGCTAAAGATCAGTGCTGTCCAAACTGCTGAATCCCTTACAAAGGCACTCTATGAGCACCTGCAAAAATGCATGGATCATGCTATCCCAAGCAAAACCAGGACTCACTCCTCCAAGAAAAGGAAACCAGTCTTGGTGGACCCCTGCCATAAACAAGCTATACAATAGAAGGAGGAAACTAGTGCAGAAAAGAGTAAAATCCCAAGAAGGAAAGACATCACTGATTAGTATCAGCAAGAAACTACGATCCCTCAAAAAATCATCCAAGGCTAGCTTCAAAAGAAAAATTGCCAAGGACTCCAAAGATAACCACAAAGCATTCTTTAGCTATGTCAAGTGGAAACTCTCAGATCTGCTCTGAGTTAGTGCAGAATGGCACAAAATACACTGAACTGACTGATATTGCCAACATTCCAGCAGACAGGTTTAGTGCAAAATTCACTCCCCTCTCACCCCGTAAAGGGCCCATAACCATACCAGAAGAATGTAGTGCCTCAGCAATCACTGACACACAGGTTAAAACAGCCCTATCCAAAGCCAAAAATACAGCTTCAATGGGACCAGACAGTGTCCCTGGCTGTGAGTGGTGCACAACAACAGTTATCCCACTCCACAAAGGTGGAGCCACAATGGACCCCGGGAACTATCGCCCTATAAGCCTGACTAGCCTGGCCTACAAGGCTATGGAGTGCATCATCATGGAATTCATTAACACTGGGAACCTTCAGACATTGGACCCTACCCAGTTTGGCTTTGTTAAGGGCATATCATGCCTCCTAAACCTGGTGGACTTCTTTGAGACAGATACCAAGGCTTTAGACGAGGGAAAGGAGGTCCACATAGCTAGACTAACTAGAACTCGCAAAGGCTTTTGACACCATTCCCCATTCTGGTATTATAGACAAGCTCACCAGCCTGAACATAAACCCCTACATCATGAGATGGGTTGCCAATTGGCTCACGGACAGAACCCACACAGTGAGAGTTGCAGGCTCTAGGTCCGACTCTAAACCAGTTACAAGTGGTGCCCCCCAGGGCTCAGTCCTGGGACACCTCCTGTTCGGTATATACTTCTCAGAGGTACAGGCAAGCACAGGAGGAATATGGCTGACCAAGTTCGCAAATGACTGCAAACTGGGGGCCATAACTGACTCTCCAGCTGATACAGACATCCTCCAGAAGGGTCTCACTGAGACGGATACCTGGTGTCAAAATCATGGCCTCAAGCTAAATGCCAAAAAGTGCATAGTCATCCCCTTTGGAAAAAACAAAGTACCTGTGAACTACCACATACGTGGTAACCCCCGAAATACAGAAAATTTAATAAGGGATCTGGGGACCCAAGTAGATAGTAATCTCTCCTTTCATAATCATATTGCCAAGGTTGTTAGAAAATCCTTCTATGTGGCCCACCTAATCACAAAAGGGTTCGCATCTAGAACAAAAGAGGTTATTGTGCCCCTCTTCTCATCACTCATTAGACCCATCATAGAGTACAACACCCCATTTGGGATGTACGTTACAAGACACCTGCAACAGTTGGAAAGACCACAGAAGTACCTCGCCAAGAGGATTACTGGCCTCAAACATATGCCCTATGCAGCCTGACTGAAGAAACTCCAGCTGTACTCGGTTGCATACCGCTTACTCAGAGGTGAACTCTGCCTGACATACAAGGTCATGTCCAACCTAGAATTGATGGACATGCTTCACCTAAAAAAAACAAATCCCAAAGAGCCACATGATCTAGGGATCTAAACCTCACCACAACAATAAATAGGACTTGCTGGAGGGATAGATTCCTGTCCCAGAGACTCCCCATGCTTTGGAACAGGATTCCAATCTACATTAGGTAGAGACCCTCACTAACACTCTTCAAGAGAAACCTTGACGAGTTGGTGGGAAACAGAAAATTTACCCCGGGAATCAATGCAGTGGCTCTGCTGGACAGAGGCACAGGGAACTAATGGCTCTGCTGGACCGAGGCACAGGGAACTAATCTAAGGGGGCGGCGAAAACCAACACATTCTGGCTAGACTTATAGATGCCCTCAGGAAGACAGCCTAGTACTTACCTATGAGCCTATGAGCCTAATTTTAAACTCCACCCCTGTTCCCTAAACCCAAATGCCTCTCCTGAACATTGCCTAAACCCAATCTATACTTCCACTGCTTCTACTACTTCTCTATGGCTGCCGCACTTATCGTACACAAGTATATGTTCTGGTGGCACCCAGCAGATTCCCCCTTTGCATGGCTGCTTCACCTTGCCTGAACACACATTTTGAGTGTAGGCATAAGTAGTAATCTATGTGAGCTGCAAAACATTGGAGTTCTCAGCTGCAAGCCTGAGGACTCCAGCATTTGTAATAGACTCCTCACTTATAATTCTGTGGAACATCTCATGGGTGGTTTCTTACTATAGCTCTAAGGTCATTTTAATAAATTTTCATAGCTCCAGGAACTGTTTGTACTATTCAAGCAGTGCAGTACTGTTAAAATAAGTTAGCCTATTAGCTTAGTTATATTTTAGTTAGTATAGATTTGGACCCATTTTGCCAGCCATGCCATTCTCTGACTGGATAGTTCTGGTTCCATTTTTATTATAGTCTTCATTATTACAGTTATTTATTTTTTCCATTATAAAAAGAACTAGAATAACTAATTTTGTTTCTAGTGTGTTGATTTAGACAGGCAGTGTTTCTTTTTAGACAAGTAGAGCCAACATTCCTTATCTGATGACATGAGTATTCGTTTTTAATTCTTTCTCCAGTAACACACATTATCCAGTTCAGGGGCAAGGTGGAGCTGGACATCATCATACTCATTTGACATAAAGGCTTCTAAACTAACTCCAGACAGGACACTGCTCTACTGTGAGACACAGACTTTCTTACTCACACATTTATTTATTTTTATTTATTTAACATTTGCTTACTGGGAAAGTCCAACTTGGAATGAAGCCAATTTTCAGCAGAGGGCCTGGGAGAAACACTCCAGATGCATGTCTTTGTACATGGCATGTATGTGTGCAATATGGGTTTGGAGATGTTTTAGTTGATCAAACCAGAGCCAGATCCAGCACTAGGTGACCAAGGCAGTTGCCTACGGCCCACTGGCTGGGACAGGAGGACTGATGTTGGGAGATTATTTTTTTAATTTAAAATTTAAAAAAATATATATTTTTTTAAGGGCATTCTTCTTTAAGAAGAACACCTTTTGTGTCTGGTCGCACAGATGCGACAGGTGTGTCCAACCTGTTTTCGTCTTCTGCATCTGTGCAAATGACTGTTAACATCTTTGTCTTCCACACATGTGGAATTTAAATGCCAGAAGACATTTGAAATGCGGACCACAAACAGATAAGTGAAAGGTAGGCGGGTGTGTGTGTTTAAGTGGTAGGTAGACAGGTGTGTGTGTGCGTGTGTGTGTGTGTGTGTGTGTGTGTGTGTATGTCAGAAGTGGGTAGGTAGGGATATATGTGTGTGTATGTAAAAGAGGGAGGGAGGTGTCACTCAACTATCCAAATTTTTAGTCTGTTCTTCATAAAATGTGTGTGTTTTTGGGTTTATTGTGGCAAATCAGTGAGAACAGAATTCACTAAATAATGACAGGCATATGAGTTTCAGACTTCATATAATTCAGAAAATTCACAACAACACAATACCTTTTATTCTTGCAACATTATAAGTTTGTGAGGGAAAAGTTTGTCCCTTTTTTGTAGCTTTGCCCCACTATTATTTTTGCCTAAGATCAGATTTTTTTCTGCTAAGAGACTGAGCGGTTTGTGTGTGTGTGTGTGTATATAAGAGGGAGGGGTGTGTGTGTGTGTAAGTGGGAGGTAGGTGTGTGTGTGTGTGTGTGTGTGTGTGTGTGTGTGTGTGTGTGTGTGTGTGTTTGCGTATGTATAACAGGGAAGGAGGTAGGTGTGTATGTATAACAGGGAGGGAGGGAGGTGTGTGTGTGTGTGTGTAAGAGGGAGGTAGGGGTGTGTGTGTGTATGTGTGTGTTTGTGTATAACAGGGAGGGAGGTAAGTGTGCGTGTGTGTAACCGGGAGGAAGGTAAGTGTGTGTCTGTGTGTGTGTGTGTGTGTGTGTGTGTGTGTGTGTGTGTGTGTGTGTGTGTGTGTGTGTGTGTATAACAGGGAGGGATGTAGGGTGTGTGTGTGTGTGTGTGTGTGTGTGTGTGTGTGTGTGTGTGTGTGTGTGTGTGCGCGCGCACGTGTGTAAGAGGGAAGTAGGTGTGTATGTAAGAGGGAGGTAGGTATTTTTTGTGTGTGTGTGTGTGTGTGTGTGTGTGTGTATGTATGTAAAAGAGGGAGAGAGGTGTCGCTCATCTATCCAGATTTTTGCAGAATATCCAGATTTTTGCTATTTTCAGTCTGTTTCTCATAAAATGTGTGTGTTTTTGGGTTTCTTGTGGCAAATCAGTGAGAAGAGAATTCACTAAATAATGACAGGCATATGAGTTTCAGACTTCATATCCTTCAGAAAATTCACAATAACACAATACCTTTTATTCTTGCAACTTTACAAGTTTGTGAGAGCAAGAGGGAGGGTATGTAGTTGTTTGTGTAAGAGGGAGGTTTGGTAGGTGTGTGTGTGTGTGTGTGTGTGTGTGTGTGTGTGTGTGTGTGTGTATGAGGTATGTAGGTAGAGTGAAATGTCCTAGTCAGGGATAGCAGGTGGTTAGTAATTTTCCTTACTGTTTCTTAGTTACAGGAAACAAGAGCCTCAACCCCATCCACCAAGCTGCATTTTTCAAGGAATTGAGTTTCAGGTGCATTTTTCAAGGAATTGAGTTTCAAGTGCATTTTCAAGGAACTGTGAGCTTCAATGGAAGAGAAGTTTACTGCTGCTCATGCTAAGTCTGTTTACAATGTGCAACCATTTTGTTTAGTAAATGGTATAATTTAAAAGCAGTGTTAGTAGCACAACAGGTAGCATGTTTGCTTTTGATAGGCTCTGGGCTCTACTCTCAGAGCATGTAGATGGACTGCTGATACCATGTTGCATTTTAAGAGGGGTGGGTTGTTGTAGTAGTCTTAAGTATGTCCTCCTTTGGATGAGATGCCTAGTAACTATAAACCTATTTTCAGTTTAATATCCGTTCCCTATTGCAATATTACCAGCTTACCATTTTTTATTTAACACAAGCAATTTATTCTTCAAGGGCAGCAGGCACTGAAATTGTAGATGAAAAACTGAAATATAAAGTTGCTTGTTAGCAGCAATGTCTTCATTAGTGACAGATCTCATTAATGTGGAATTATCCAGATGACTTTTACTTCTGCAGAGACTGCATATTGATTGATATTGGTGGATTGTAATGACAGACGTCTGAGTGGCCTTTTACGGTTGAAATATTCTGAATTAGGTAATTTTGTGAATATTGGTTCATATGTTTTCTTTCATTGCTTACTGGAAAAATTCAAAACTGTAAAGCTAAAACACACAATAACAAGTGGTGCTGTACTATATAACGAATATAATTTAATATAACCAGGACAGTGAATTAAAGAACTCTTGCATTTTTGCACAGTCCTAAAAATGTGTGCAAGGGGCCTATGATTTGAAAACACCCAAAGGTAAACAACCCTCTCCTGATCAGATGCATTTTCTTTGAATGTGGGTTTCAGTGCTGTTTTAGTAAATATGAGCTTCAAGGGCAGAGAAGCTTTAATATTGTCTGTTTCATTGTATTGCTTTGTTTAGCAAATGTCTATCAGTGTTTGTCATTGCCGAAGTAAAGCAGAAAACAGTAAGCACACTGAGAGTTTTGAACAGTGTTTATGGTAAATGGGGAGAGATAGCCAAGTAATGGGACAATGCAATAGCTGTGGGGAGGCCCCTGATCCATTACACTGCCTAGGGCCCCATTTGACCTTGATCCATCTGTGGACCAAACAACATTAAAGAACAAAACAGCAACTGCAACAGAGTGAGCAAAAAGATCTCTCCCCACACACAAACACAGAAACCATGCTAAAGCCCAATTTGGACTTTTTGATATTTTGAGTTTCAATGTTTTTGGTCAACATTCTGACAGATAAAAAAAATGTACAATTTGCAAATACCATCAATACAATTTGCAAATACCATCAGTACGCATACCTATGGGCTGTCTGCAGGATTACAAGTTCACCTACAGCATGTGTTTGGTTTGTGACATTAAACCAAACCACCCAATGAATGATGAAATGCCAAAGCCTAGGAATGGTTATTATCCTAACATAGAAAACAATTCTCATGCAGCTGTGTATAAAATGTTGTCATGATCCTACAAGGAGTACTACACTGCAAAAGAAAAATACAGGATGTTGGCAGTTCATCATCAGAGGAAAGCACCACACAAAACAGTGCAGGGTTTGCTTGAGACCACAAATCAATCAATCAATCATTAAGTAAATAAGTAAATAAATAAATAACCTTTGATAGAATCTCAATCAGATTGGTGTTACAGTTTTATAACAAAAAAGTGACATTACATAATAGGAACTTCAAAGGTCACTTTCATTCCTAAACTTCAATCTCCTGTTGGTATTATGGTTATGGCTGGGGGAAGAGTTGATTGATAACTGCCTGATTTTGCTAGTGTCCAACTAGCAACATATAAATCGGTATCAGAAGGGGGTAAGCATCAGCTGTGCATGTGTGTATGTGTTTGATGAATACACTCTTACTGCAAAAAAGCTGAATTTTAGCATGATAAATGAGGCAACCACATGACAAATTCTTCAGAGAAGCATGAGTAATACAGTCAGTCTTAAACCATGGCATACTCCATGACTTTTTTTGTGTATCCCTCCTCAAGTTTTCTTATTAGGAATGCCTGAACAAAGCAAGTGAATCAACTGACAGTTTGTAGCACTGAGGCTAACATCACTGCATTATTAGATTTGAAAGTTGTTGAGAAGCGTGCAGTGAAAGGGAATAAGTATCAGGACATTTCATTGTGTGAGTAAGCAGCCATCTTGCTTCTCTTATCCAAGCATGACAGCTGTCTAGAAAGTACATGAAGCTATATAAGGCACCCCAGGCAATGAAAGGCAAGAAGGTACTTGTGCCACCAGAGTGTTGGAAACTTCATGTTGAACAGGAATGACTAGAACAATGACTGTAATGGAAGCAAGACAGCAGTACACGTTGGCTGTTGTTTGGACATGCTTCTTTTAACAGACTACCTCCTGAGTAAGAGAAATACATTTCAAAAAACTTTTTAATAAAATGTAAAAAAAGAGATGGAATAAAACATGTAGCAAGAGTGGATTAAAACAGTTACAATCCATACAACATTAAATGTTATGAGCTCTAGTTATAGAGAATGTACATCATTTTAACCAAAACAGGACAGTTTCATTATCACATACTCGTGTAATGATACAGGAATAAACATAAAATGACAAAGGAACACAACCACTTTTTTACTGTAACCCGCAGCCTAAATGGAAAGATATTACAACATACAAAGTAAATTGCATTTAAGATACATAGCCCAAGTGTGCGAGTTATCTATATATTTACTCACTGTGAGATGGGGTCTTTTCTTAATGTGAAGTCAAGGGAGTAAACATACATAACTGCAGGTAGATCTATGCGAACCCTACATCCTGGTTACATATCACAGGTATTCTCTCATGGCTGCCATCACTTGTAGTTAAAAAAAATTATTAGTTTTTTTTTTTTGTTCCTAAGTTGAGTGAGCAGTTATTGAAGTGTCCACTTTTACAGTCACACAACTTACAATTAGCAACAGCAATTTGACTTTTATTTGCTGCTCAGAAAGGTGAAGGATTGGCAGTTAAGTGGTAAAGGATCATTGGCTATGTGGGTTTTTCCTTTGTAGTGTAGTCTTGATAATATGTGAAAATGAATGTCTTTCCCTCTGCTTTTTTCAGTGTTTCATATTCTTGTGTGCAGTGGAAAAGCAGAAAACTAAAGCTCAGAGTCACTTACGGAAGAAAAGAAAGAGCAGCTGTAAGTAAAATGGATGTACACGAAAAGTAGGAGAGCTATCCATTATAAACTCAAAGTAGTACTGTAACTGAAAGCATCTTTCAAAACATATTAAAGGGAATATTTTACTCCCTGAAAAAATCAATGCAATGCTGAATGAAAACATTTTACTAACATTAACCATGATTCTGTTTAATTTAGTGAAATGCAGTACCATAATTTACAAGTTATACCGACAACAATTAAAGTACTACTGGTCTGATTCCGTTTTTTTTTTCAGGGGGTGGGGACTGCATGCTCTGTACTCAGTAATATGTGGGCTATGCACCCACACCACCAGACCTCCAAATATAAGGTTAATTTACCTCAGGGTGAAGGATGTGCTTAGTTTTTCCATTAAGTCTGAGGTAGCAAAACCTCAAAGTTAGTTTACTGTAAATATGGCGAGAGTTATGGGGTGCAACTATCCCTATAAAATTTTTCAAAAAACAAACAGAAGTTTGTTGTAATGTTTTCTGGAAAAAAAAAACAACTTCAACTTTAAAGAATATGCAAGTATATTAGAATATATAGGTCCACAAATATACACATCAAATTTAGAGTAGTCAAAGTTCAGCAAACATTAATCAAGAACACATGATCTGGGGGATGGCCAAGATGAGCACTGAGTAACAGCACTTTCTCTCTGCTCTGCCTTTTTAGAATATTTATGACAGGATGTTTTGAATTGATCTATCCTATTTTTTTTTACATATTTGAAATCTACTAATTATCCTTTAGGATAGTATATAAACATTTCTATATATTTTTTTATTTTCCAGGCTACAGAATGAGCTTCTCCAAATCTACTCTTCAAGAAACAACTATTAAGAAGGAAATTCAGTCACTATTATCTTATATTCAAGAACTGACAACAAAAATTGAAAGAATGGATGTAAAGTTTGACAATTTCAAAGAAAAATGTTCCCAACAAATGGAAATGTTACATGAAGACCTCAAGCAACAAAAGAGACAGATTACAGGAACAGAGACTTCACTGAATGATACGGACACTAGAATTCAAGAAGATGAGCATAACACAGACTTTTTCTTAAAACAAAATACTCTTTTACAAACAAAAGTTGATGATCTAGAGGATAGATCAAGAAGAAATAATATTAGGGTCTTTGGTTTACCTGATAATGTTGAAGAAGGTAATATGGAAACATTCTTAACTTCTTGGCTTCCCGAGATACTGCAGCTTCCTGAAGGTCTCTCATTTGGGATAGAGAGAGCCCACAGGTTCTTTCTTCTTCAAAAAAAGGTAAATCCAATTCTACTAAATCTGTTATAGTGAAGTTTCTATCATCACATAAGGAGATAGTGTTAAAGACTGCATGGGCTAAACCTATTAAATATAAAGAAAATGTCATATACTTTGATAATGATTACTCATCTTCTGTAACAGCCAAAAGAAAGCTTTTCCTGCCAATGTTAAAAAAAAACTTAAAAAAGCCCAAATAAAATCTCACCTATTATTTCCAAAAGAATAAAAACATTTCTTCAAGATGGTCCAAAAATATTTGATGACATAGAAACTACCATCACTTTTGTCAAAACAAGCAAACTGTTTGATAAAATAGAAGATATGGACTGGGCAAATGCCAGTCAAAAGAAATGCTGACAACAGTTCCTGGAAAATCTCTGAACATAAAAAGAAGCTCAAGAATAAGTGATTAAATTAAGATATTTTACACTAGCCTTCCTTTATCTAAGATTTATTACTTAACCCAGAAGTTGGGGAGATGGAAATGGTTCAACAGGTGAGTTTCTATTGTTTAAATCTTTATATATATATATATATATATATATATATATATATAGTTGTTTCAATGACATATTTGTAAACCTAATTTACTTTATTAAATGTGGCTTGATTACTATAGCAAGTAAAAGCTATTTAGTTTATTTATTATTTTTTAATTCTATTAGCTGATTGTTATTATAGATGCTCCATATATTTGGTTAGTGAATTATATGGTATCTTGGGGACTACAGCAAATATGGGGACTTAAAGATGGTAAAACAAGGGTCTTTGATACTGTAGAAATTTTCTTTATTTTTTTTTTGTTTGTTGTTTTGTTGCCTTGTCTCTCTGTGAAGAGAGATTTTTCATGGTTATTGTTACCATAATGTTGCTTTGTTGATAATATTTCCCATTTGCTGTTCTGGTAGTGAGATATGCTGGTGGTTGTGGTAATAGACATGAGAAATGTTTTTTGATGAGCTGATGTGTCTTGATTTTGTCATCGGATGTTTATTTGAAGCTGGGACTGTGTGGGTATAATGTTGTATGGATGGCTTTTGCTTAGCTGCTGTAGTGGGATTCCTTGATTGTTGTATTGTAAAGTAGCTTTGGTTTTTTGTTGGTATTAGTTGTGGAGAAATGGAGGGTTTGGTGTTGATTGGTACATCTGTGGTGGTCTAGTGGATTGTTGGGTTTGGGAGACAGAGTTTGTGTTTGCTGTATTGAATATCAGCTCTCTCCTTCACTTTTTGCTTTTTTTCTGCCTGTTTTGTTTGTCCCGGACTCGTCCCGAGGTATTCAACAGCTTTGGTAGTGAAAAGCTGCACATGTTTTCCCTCCTGAGTCTCGTGCATCTGACCTGGAAAACAGCACTGTGATGCGATCGCACTATGGCTGCTAGAAGTGAAGGCAGAAAAGAGTATTGTTTCCATGGAGATGTTTACTATGAACTCCGTGCTGAGGAACTTCGCAATGCAAGATGAACTTCACAACGCAAGATAATAACTTGAATAGATGGTCTCTAATGCCATCTTCAGGACAAATGAAAGAAATGCAGTTAAGTGATCTGCATAACATGACTGTTATGATAAAGCATTTGCGAGTGTTTGTAAACAGTTAGTTCTGATACATTTAAACTCATATTTTTAATACTTATTATAATAGTTTTTGTTTATTTAAGTAAAGCTTTCTCTGACTTGTATAACAAACATATAATATACATAGCAACATCACTAAAATATTATAAAATCATTACATGAGACCTATACTGAATTTTACATTATTCTACAGAGTTTAGAAGACAGATATGGGAATAATTCTGGTGATAATTCTGGTGCAGGGTGAAGGTCAACAAATAATGAATGAAACAAAACAATCTGAATGAAAGTAATTCAGTGCGCACAGTGTAATCCGAGATGCAGATGTATGCTTTTACAGGTTGCAGCAACATAGTTTACTTTAGTTGATTTCGTGTCTTGTATATTAATTAATGTTTTGCTATATTCTGAGGGAGATGGAGGCTGATTCAGGTTAGGAAAGGTTTAAAAAATAAATAAAGTTAATTTCCTGAAAAGTTGTCTGTCCACCTATGATCACTTCCCAGTCATGGACAATTCCCTACTGGTCACAAAAATATGCTACACTCGTTCTTAGAAAATACAGAGGATTTTAGTGGAATTTCATTTTTATGGTGTGAAACTAAGTCAGTATTTATTATGCTCTTGTTTTTAGCTACATGGAGATGGGGAGGTAGTGTTACTAGTTACTGGCATAATGACCAAAATACGAAAATGTTCAAACTGCAAACCACAACCTAACGTGACAACCGTGCTGATAGCTACAATTCTTTATTTTATGAAGTGCTTTTCGTTCGGGTACAATTCTCGAACTTCTTCAGATAAAATAATTATAAATTAACCATATTTAAATACCAATTCAAGCAAGTCAGCTGGTATCAGACCTTACTAATTTAAAGGTACATACTTCTTACTTGATTAGTTAAATAAACATTCCTAAATGTATTACAAAAGCTCTTTAAAAACATAAAATTGTACATATATAGTTAATTAAAATTGTACATATATATATATATATATATATATATATATATATAAATAAATAATCTAAAATATCAGACTGACTATTTTCTTTCAATCAACAGCAATTCATTTTACTCTGCAGCAGACCTATTATATAAATTTGTATGAATTTGTACTATGTACTATACCTCAAACATTTACCTGACTTGCTTGAATTGGTATTTAAATATGGTTAATTTATAATTATTTTATCTGAAGAAGTTCGAGAATTGTACCCAAACGAAAAGCGCTTCATAAAATAAAGAATTGTGGCTATCAGCACGGTTGTCATGTTCGTTTTTGGTTTACTGGCATAATGAATAAACAGACGGGGATGTTGGACTATAGGCTTGTAGAATTTCTAGGTCACTGAATTACCTCCCCAACACTGACTACACACTTAGACTATTGCTCATAGTAAGGATCAAAAGTTCTTCAGGGTATAGCTTTGCTTATGGACCATTATAGCAATTCATTGCAAATTAATTAGTTATGACCTTTATTTTATATGTAAAACATTTTGAATTTATGATGTTATATGAAGACTTGAAGTGATATTAAAATATAACATCATAAATTCAAAATGAAACAGTTACATTTGACATATTTTAATATGTTTCTTGAATAATTACATACAATTGTTATGGAAGTATTTTATTTCATAATCTTTCTTTTTTTAGTCATATATACTGCTTAATAATGTTAAAATATGCAACAGATATATTTAAGTGGGGATGAGATGAGTGTTGTTGCTAGTTAGATGGTCAATTTGGGTGGCAGATGTCACTCAAAGTAGGAGTTTTCAACTCCGGGGGGAGGGTGTTTAGAGAATGTTTATGTTATTAGTAAATGTAAATTTCTGTTAATAGTTATTATGATGTTCACTAAGTCTTACAAAATTTAATTTGATATACACATATCTTATTGGATAAATGTTTTATGTGCTTCATATGTAACTTATAATGGTCTTCCTTACAGTCAAGTTTTATTGAGTTCTTAAATATGGAAAAAAGGGAAAATTAACCAACTAATATTCAGAAAAATCAACATTTTATCTTTAATGTGTATATCATTAAACATTAATGGATTAAATAATCCTAACAAGAGAAGATCTATGAATAAATATCTTAAACTACATAATTCTCAACCAATATTTCTCCAAGAAACTCATCTACTAACTGAAGATATTACAAAACTGGAATCCAAATCTTACAAACATTTCATTAGCTCTGAACATGCACAGGAAAAAAAAAAAAAAAAAAAAAAAAAAAAAAGAGGAGTGGCCATACTATGGAAAAATACATTACCTATGCCTAAAATAATTGACACATACAAAGATAATAAAGGGATGTTACCTACAGTTGTTATAGAATTTAATAAAAAACATTTTGACTTGATTCCTGGCATTGGTCTTACAACAGTAAAACAACATATAGAGCATATAGTACAGTTTTCTAAAGGTAATATTATTCTTGCTGGAGATTTTAATTGTATCTCAGATATAAAATACTCTAGTACTAATGGCAAAAGGAAAATTCCAGCAACAGCCAAATTATTGAATGAATTCTCAGGTTCATACGTGCTGAAGGATATTAATAATTTTACAGATGCCAAGTCACTGTTTTATACATTTTACACACATAGACATAATTCATACTCAAGAATAGACAGGGTATTAATTTCTAAAAACTTAGCTGATTCCTTATTAAACACAAAAGTGATTTCATGTCCCCTTTCAGACCATAGCGGATTCCTTATTAAACTCAAAAGTGATTTCATGTCCCCTTTCAGACCATAATTCCATAACATTTGATTTTATATTAAATTCCACATTTAATGTTCAAATTAAAAGGATACCCACATACATAACTAAACTAAAATACTTCATTGATTTTTTTTTTACTATAGAAGTACAACATTTTATTGAGCTTAATAACACTCAGGGAACCTCTTAAGTATACATCTGGGATGCTCTAAAAGCTTACCTATATGGTAAAATTCTTGATTGGTATAAGAAGAAAAGAATTTCATGGGATAAAGAACTCCAAGATATACAAATAAAATTGACACTTTAAGACTTGATGTTTCAAGAAATCCATATAAGAAAACTAGAATAAATGAAATAACTACTTTAAACAATAAATATATAGAAACTTTAAATCATAAACTCATGATTAATCTGGAGAAATACAAACTTCTAAATGTTTCTATACATCCTAGATCTATGAATACTTTAGCTAACAAAACTAAAAGGTTAAATAAGTTTAATGAAATTAATGAAGTCTATTCTCCAACAAAAAGAAAAATGGTATCTGACTTACCAAATATATTAAGTGAGTTTAGAAATTTTTTCTTAAAACTAATCAACCCAATGACATGATTAATGGTACAAAAGATATTCAATCTTTTATTAATAATAATATAAAGAACAGACTATCAGAAACACAAATAAAATTAATAGATAAACAAATATCTTTTAAAGACATAAAAGATCAAATTACTAAACTTAAGCAAAATAAAGTTCCTGGTAACGATGGTATAATTTCCGAAATCTACAAAGTTTTAACTGCCAAAGCTTTAACTTTGTTAGATACAGTGTTCAATATAGCTCAAAATAATAACATTATACCCCCTTCTTGGAAGTATATATTTATTTCACCTATACTAAAGCCCAATAAAAATCCTACAAAATGTGCTTCATATAGGCCCATTTCATTGTTAAATACAGACTATAAAATGTTTATGCTGATAGACTCAAAAGTTTTTACCATCCCTGGTAAACATGGATCAAACAAGTTTTATAATTAATAGAACTTCCTAGGATAACATCAAAAGAACAATAACATTAATTGAATCAGTGAAAATCTTAAAGAATAATTTAACTCTAGTTAGTTTAGATATCAACTGTGCTTTCGACTCAGTTAATTGGGAATATCTTTTTATTTTATTGAAGGAGTTAAACTTCGCTAATAGCTTTATTTATCTTATTACTCAATTATATAATGGAAGTCAAGCCTACATAAAAATTGGTACAAATGTATCCCAGAACATACCTATTGCAAAAGGGACCAGGCATGGTTGCCCTTTATCTACTCTTTTGTTCATGTTAATTATGGAACCTTGGGCAAACTTAAGAGATAACAATAGTATACAAGGTTATGGATTAAAATTTAATGAAACATCAAAAATCCAAATGTTTGCTGATGATGTATTGATAAATCGCTCTTGGTGGTACTAATCACACCTTATAAGAATTGTTCAAAAACATGGATATATTTCAAAAAGGTTCTGATCTTAATTTTAATAACAATAAAACTCAAATTCTTCTAATAGGCTCAAAAAGTTATAATATACAAGTTGAATATAAACATATATACCTCAATCTCAACAAATAGCATATTTGGGTATAACTAAAACAACTAATATTAAAGACATTTTACACCTAAATTATAGTAAAAGTTTAACAGCTATAGAGACTCTAATAAGCAAATGGAACATAATTCTATTCACAATGGATGAAAAACTTTCCATTATAAAGATGATCTTGCTTCCAAAAATATTATGCACAATACAATCTATTTCTATTCCCCCTACAAGCTCTTTTATTACAAAATTTAACACACTGATTAAAAATAAATTATGGCATCCAATAAAGCCTAGAATTGCATTATCCTATCATATGTACAGTTAGGAAAATGGAGGCATATCTTTACCAAATCTAGAAATGTCGTCAATCTAATCAGTAATTAAAACAATTGTTTATCTTGTAGATGGAGAGTATTTAGAAAAGTGGAAAGACATTATATTAAATTTATCCCAAAATACCAAAAAATAAAGGTAATATCCATCTATCAAAGCTAGTAAATAATTCACTTATATGGAATTTAAGAGATTACTTTTCCAATTATTACACTCAAATGTTTAAATCTACTTATGTAACTTTAATTCTAAAGGCCTTTAAATACTATGTGTTTAGGTTTTGAATCTTTGAGAATTGGTTGTTTCTCATCTTTCCTATTGCCTATATGGGTCTATATTAGAACATCAAAGTTTCAAAACTTCGAATGTTCTAATATCGACCCGTATTCAGCGAAAGCTGAAAACATCGAACATACAGAATAGCAAATTTTTTCCTAGATAAAGAATATTCGCTGTTCAAAAACACATTCACACAACACAAGCACACCAAACAGCAATCCACACACATACACCTAAAATCTTACACCTAACCCTACACTAAACTATACACACACCACTAACTATTCACTTACCTTAACCCAAACCCTAACCCTAAGGTTTGTCACTATTGCGCACTCACCTCACCCGCACCCTAACCCTAACTCACCTACCCCACCCTAACCCCCACATCCATACAATCACACACTTACCTGACCCGCACCCTAACCCTCACATCCACACAATCGTACATATACCTAACTCACACCCTAATCGTAACTAACCTAACCCGCACTCAATTGCACCCTTACCTAAACCCGACCCGTAACTTTCCACCACAGCACTGAAAATACCGAAGCAACAGAAATGGACAACCAAATTCTTTCCCTAGGAAAAAATTTGGTTTTCTGTTTCTTCGATATTTTCAGCTTTCACTGAATAGGGGTCGATATTAGAACATTCGAAGTTTTGAAACTTCGATGTTCTAATATAGATCCGTCTATACACAAGAGATAATTCTGTCTACAGACTATTCTGAAATGTTACTATTTAAGCAAAAACAATTAATGTTTTGGCATCAAATGATAAATAAAAATGAGGCAAAATCTATTACTGCTCTTGTAGATGAATATAATCTTAACATTTTACTTTGGTTAGATTTGCAAGAGTTTAGAAAATATATTCTAGATAAACTAGTTTTAATTCCCTCAAATGCTAAGAATTCAATACCCAAACTTATCCAATATTTGATTTTATATACTCATAATAATTTACCAGTTAAAAATAGTATATCATATATTTATAGAGTAATTAAACAAGATCTAGATGTATATTCAGATAGCTATTGGAATACATTTTCTGTAATCAATAATTTTATTCCCTCAGAAAAAGACAAAATTAATTTCCTTCGGTCAGCCAGTAAAATCACTTCTTCTCTTAAATGGAGAATCTTCACATGAAGATTTTGACATAAATCTTTTCTCACTCCACAAAAAAATGAGTAAGATAATTAAACAAGATATTGTTTGCTGGAGATGTAATACAGAAACAAACACTGACTGGAACTATATATTTTATGATTGTGCGTTATTAAAGAAATTTTGGGAAGAAGTTAAAATTTTTTAATAGGCAATTTTTACAGACAATTTTGTGCTTGCCAAATCACTTGTATTACTCAACACACCTGTTCTAGACTGTATAAATAAAAGCAAATATTATTTGTTCTGGTCTATATTGTCCATTGCCAGGAAAACAATTACAAAAAACTGGAAGTCCTCATCTGTTCCCTCATCTAAAGAATTTAAAGGTCTTCTCTTGGAAATATCCAAGTTAGAAATGTTGACTATTAAATTTAAATCTATGAGGAATACAAATATTACAAATGAGAAAACATACATGAACTATTAGTTAAAGAACTGGATAAATGATTAATGCAGTAATCTTTCTTTTTTATCCTTTTTCCCTTATCTTTTTTTTTTTGCAAAAATATTAACTTAACTGATCTTGTTGTTTGAAATATAGTGAACATCACTGTATATAGTTTTTTTATTATAGTTATTGTATTCATATTTCTCTTTTTAAATACTGTAATTCAAAAACATTTTTTGTTCAATCTTTTTCAAAATATTTGTTCATTACAATAATGTTTTCAATAAAGCTGTTTTTTAAAAAAAGAACACATGATCTAAAAATCGAATTGAATTACACATTCAAAACATAATTTTAATGGAAGCCAAGCTTACAATTAAATCAGTAGCAGGCAAAGGAATTGGAGCTACAGAGGAAATCAAGGCACAGTACAATAATTTTTAGTGACTGGCCAAAGAAAACATCTAAAACTATGTCAAACTCTTCAACAACCCCCTCAAAGTGCAAACTTTTGCTTATTGAAAGCCAAATGGAGTTTAACAAAACAAAATAATATTTCAAACACTCATTCTGTAAATAGCAATCATAACAAGTATTTTACAACAGTAATCATGTTCTACTACTAAAACACTTCACAGTGGTGCAGGCAGAAAAGCAAATTGGAAGACTCTGCTTAAATAAAGTGTGTATCCTTCTTCTTTAAAAGCATATAAAAACAAAATGCCACCATAGCACAACACTTGAAAATGAAAACAGTTATTCTGAAAATACATTTGTTAACAGTTGCATTGGACATAATAAATACAGATGAAAACAACTTCAAGCTAGCAAAGTAAAACACTATCAGTAAAAAGAAGAAAATCACAGAATCACGAGTGTTACGTATATGCAGATTTCTGCAGTTCAGTGGTAATGACCTAGTTCAACATAGACTGCAACTTTGACAATATGGAGCACTTACAGTTGGGAGCCCAGGCTGGGAACTAGAAAGGGCAACATAGACTTCAGGTGCACAAATTACATATTCCAGGATCCAGTTTTACTTTATGGTATAATTTTTTAAAACTATAATTCACACAGATGCCTTGATAAATAAATCTCTTGATATGTAGCTGTAACAACTAAATGGCATGGTTCACCAATTGTGTCACCAATTAGACAAAACATGCTTGGTTTCTTCTTAATGTACATCAGAACAACAGCAGCAGTGCAAATATGGTTCAATAAGTAAACCACATCCACTTAAAAGGCACTGAGAGGGGATCAAGTATTACTCATGATATTACAGTGCATTTCTTAATGAACAGATCCTTATATGTGGCTGTCTAGCACTAAAATCCATTCTACACCAATAGCTTCCCAGTTATCATTGCTATCCAGTGACCAAAAACTCCTGCCTGTCTACAGATGTAGCAAATCTGTTGGGCATTGTCTGTTCTCGTACAAGATTGCTAAGGTCTGAAACTCCTCATCTGTATTCATCATCAAAACCACTCTGAAAGAATGCCTAGCTAAAATCTGGTTCTGTTTTTGCTCAAAACCAGGATAAACTAGATCCCTAAATGTGAACAAGTACCATTTCATTCCTTATACCTCCTTACTCTCCCTTCTTCACTTGCTTCATTACTTCTATCAAATCCTCTTCCCTGACTCTCTCTCTAAAGATATCACAAGCCTGTTTTCCCCTCACTTCATATTGCAATTCCTGGTTGTATTAGACTAACTTACCTTTAATTTCTCTATAAACTGTCTAAAATGTCTGTAAATATTAAATGACTGTCATGTAACTTGCACTGATTCCTAACCAAATGTTTTTATATTATGTCTAATTTGTTACAATTATTTAATTGCAGATTTTTTTTTATTTTTGAAGATTGCAAAATTATTGTTCTCAAAATGTTTTGTAAGAATTTGGAGCTTTTCTCCCTGGGCCTTCACTGACAGTGGCCTTCTATCTAGTCAGACTTTACCAGTAATCAATTGTCAATAAATAAATATATAAATAAATATATACACATGCACACACACATGCGTGCGGGTTTATATGCCTACATCAAATTTCCAAAAACTCGAAATATATATAAAAAAATTCTATGTGCATCTATGAGGGGAAAAGGGTAAATCACCCTTTGAAGTAGTTCTATGTAGATAACGGTACAGTGGGGACTGGGAAATTTATCCTTTTCTCCATTGTAGTGTAATCTCAGAGTTGGCATATATAATTTGCAGGGGGTGTGTGGTATGTAGCCCCTCTGCAAAACACATAGATTTGCTTTTTTTTTGTATTCTGAGCTTCCAAAAACTCGATCATATAGTCTCAACCATATGAATTCCGAGTATCCAATGAAGTCATATAAACCCATATAAATATCTATCTATATATATATATATATATATATATATATATATATATATATATATATATATATATATATATCTATCTATCTATATGGGTCTACTGTATAAGTTCAAAAATACACTTCTTTGAACTCACACAGTAGACCCTGGGTTACGCGAAAGTGCACTTAATCGAAAGTGCACTTTTGCGAAACCCGCTTCAGCGAACGGGCTACGTACTGATGTTTAGTGCAGTAGTTATGGACGTTAGGGCATGGGTCATGGTAAGGGGGTAGCTAGTAGGGCTATCCCCTTACCATGACCTGCGCCCTAACCCTAAGGTCTGTGACTACCGCACCACAGTGGAGGATAGCCTGTCCTCCACTGTGGTGCGGTAGTCACTGACCTTAGGGTTAGGGCGCGGGTCATGGTAAGGGATAGCTAGTAGGGCTATCCCCTTACCATGACCCATGCCCTAACCCTAAGGTCCATAACTACCGCACCACAGTGGTGGACATAGCACGTTTTCCTGCTGTCCTCCACTGTGGTGCGATCCGTTTGTAGAAGCTGAGTTCGCAAAAGTGCACTTTCGAATAAGTGCACTTTCACATAACTGAGCGGTCTACTGCTCTTTTTTGAATAAGTGGTATTCGATGAAAAGCAATAGACCCATATATATATATATATATATATATATATATATATATATATATATATAACCAACTTGAAGATTTCAGTATCTTAGAGTAAATTAATTAATTTTTTTTTGACAAAACCCAATTATTTTCTTTCCTCCAAGATGTGGCAAGTACTTTGTCTAGAATATGTGTGTCACTGAAGGGCTTTCATGAAAGCAGGACTTTGTAAAGGGCACTTCAACAAGTTGTCATGCTTTAAATAATATTTTGTGATTGTAGTAATAATTGCCTTTCACTGGGTAGCCGAAATATCTTGACTTTGCCTGACTTTTTACAACTCAGAAGCTGGTTGCTACAGTGTATTCTAGAAACACATTTTATGCCTTACAGACTGACACTGACTGATTTTGGTACAATTAAATACATTTGAACGTGGAAAAAATGCTCCATTAAGCCATCCATGTTTTATATAACATTTGCATGATGTGATAAATTATATAAAATGGGCATTCTGCATTCTTAAACAGAAAATTAATTTTCAAGGAGTGCCTGAAGAAAGGCAAGTGTGGCTATTAATGGCTTGAAATCTGAATGCTGTGACCAATTTTTTCTAGTAGCTGCAATTTTTGCCCACTTAGCTGTCTTCTGCCTGCACTTTTCTGCTTTGAATTTAACAGATATCAGCAAGCAGAAAATCAGCAGTTCTAGAAGTGAGTAAAGCAGCAGAAACACTTACCAATATTAGCTGCTGTGAAACAAAGTATGGTGAAGACTGAGAGCTCATGAAATGCTTGTGCATATATATGTGTGGTGTGTGTCTGTATACCTAAGTGTGCTGGTGCTGCAGTAAGGTAAGGTAAGGTGATACTGTCAGCAATGAACTGAAGCACATGCTTAATGAAGACTTTATTTATATGTTCATTCATTTGACCAAAATCAGATATCTGAGGGTACAGTCAACATGTGTGTGTGTGTGTGTGTGTGTGTGTGTGTGTGTGTGTGTGTGTAGGGTGAGTTGCAATAGTTTTCAGTGTGCATCTGACAGCACTGACCTAAAATATATTACTCAGGGTATTACGCATTTATTCACTCTTTTGATCACAGACAAATTTCTGAGCCTTATACAATCTATAAACTAGTTACAACTGTTGTGTCTGTACATGTGCATGTGAGAAACAGACAGAGTAGATATGATTGTGGAGACATTACTTACCTGCCATTTATGTTTGGATGTAAAATATTTCTTTCAAGAATAAATGCTTATTGTATACCAATCTTCAGACATGGAGCAGATGAACAATTTTAAATCAACAATGTAAAACAAATATATATATATATATATATATATATATATATATATATATATATATATATGTATCCATCTTATATAGACATATATATATATATATATATATATATATATATATGTATATATACATACATACACACACACGTACACAAACATATACATATCTGTGTGCATGCATATATCATAGCTATACATACATATTATTTAACACTGAAGCAGCTCCTCTTTGAGGAGGGAAACTTGGTTTGCGTTTCTATATTCCACGAAGCATGATTTGTATATTAAAAGTTAATTAAAACTTATGCTTGGTTGCTGTACATATTTTGTCTTTCTTTATAACATATACATGCATCCTGCTTGTTGCTTTATTGATTGTGTGTCTAATATCTGTATATATATATATATATATATATATATATATATATATATATATATATATACACACACACACACACACACACACACACACACACATACATACACACACAAACACACATATATAGGTAGCTATAAACACTAGTAAAACAAATACAAAACAACTTAACAGATGGCTAATTTTCTAAACGCCTGTAGAATCAGAACTCACAGCACCCCTGGGCAGTCTGTTATTTCCTAATAGTACCCACACTGTGGGGTATTATTGTTAGAATGAAGGCTATACCAGGCAAAAAATTCTTACAAAGCTACTTCAGCTTTGTATTATTATAGTACCTCACAGGATGTGCAGTAGCATGTCCCTCTGTCAAGTAGTCATCGACGTCTTAGTAAACTTTATTAATATTCATACAGATGGTGGCATGAATATTCATTGTCTATTTATAGTTTACCCTTTTCCTCAATGTAGTGCAATCTCTGAGTTGGTATATTTAATTTGTGGGGAGTTGGGGTGCAGGGGGCTTCCCCCCTGCACAAATGAAGGAAAAAAAATACTTGCAGTTATAGTGCTGTTTCTTTCGCATTCCTTACTCAAACAAGTTATTGTTTACTCATAGCAAAGTCTCTAGTGGCAACTGTCAAGTTTCATTGCAAAGAATTAATACATTTAAAAAGGATACATTGATTCCATTTACTGTATGCATGATCAACAGTGAATGTATGCATGACATCTAGGGTTACCACCTGTCCCACTTTGCGAGGCACAGTCCCAGTTTTGGGCAGTTGTGTCCTGACAAAAAATTGTAAAAATGGCAAATGTCCTGAGATTTTAGGACAAAATTATTTCCTATATTTTATGTAATACTTGCATAAAACAGTTATTCTGTATCTAAAATACCTAAATGTTATAAGAAACAGAATAAGCAACTAAAATGCTACAAGAATAAGCTTTTATTTAGGCAAAAAAGTTAAGTTCTATCCTTTGTACTGACCGTGGGCATGTGTCTGCATGTAAAATCTGATGTTTGTACCAAAAATGTCCCACTTTGGCCATTTGAAAAGGTGGCAGCCCTACATGACATCACACTTAAATCTGCATGGCTGTCAATCTTGCATGTTTTTCATACAACACACCTCGTTCACCTGTCAATCATGTAGACCACACCCACATATACAAAGAACACCCTGTGATGTACAACGCTAATACAAAGCCAATTCTTCACTTTTGACCTTACATATACACACACACACACACACACACACACACACACACACACACACACACACACACACACACAGAGATAGATACCAAAACACAACTTATAATCACAATATGAAAAAAATATTTACAACAATTTGATAAGGTACAGAACAGATTCAGTAGATGTTGCCACAGATGTCATCCTGAAGAATAAAAAAAGGGCACGACTTACATGATGACTGAAAATGATGACCTCAGAACTGCTCAGTGCCACCTGAAGTCAGCCAGTTATTTTTCATAGAAGCAGCACACACACAATAACCTAACTGATAAACCACTAACAAGTGTACTAGATGTGCAAATGATACACTCAAAATATACCAATGTGTTGGCACTTTCTGAGAAATTTACATGCAAGGTTCTGCTATTTCTGACTTATGGAATTGTCAAGTCACAGTTGAATCAATAAAACATTCATTAGAAAATATGATGTTTCCCTACTATGGTAATAAATTATATACAAATCACAGTATATAAGACACCCTGTTTTCAGACATGTTATAGGTCTTATAATCTGTCTTTTATTTGCTCTAACAAAGTTCTCACTTTTTTTTTTTAAATACAAATTAAAAAAGAAAAAATACACCAAATAACAATTGTTTTATCATAATAGGGAAGTAAAAACATGATTTGTTCAATGTAGTCTTACCTTGTCTGTGTATCTTCCTGTGCTGTGGCAACAGTATAACCTACTGATTTGTCAACAACATCAGTGAGAACAGGTGAAGCATTAGTGTTCCGTGTTTTAGTAACTGTTGTTTCCATAACCAAGGAGGCCACAGGGTCCTTCTTATACACCTGATGAACAGGAGACAATTGGTCTGGTGGCAAAGTATGAGAATGAGGCACATGGGTACTGTGGGAATGAACATCTACAACCCTCATGTCTGTCACTCTGTGCGGAGAGCTGGGAGGGGTTTTAGAACCCAAAGTAGGTAAATGGCTGTCAACATACTTTCTGCTCCTTTGTCTGTACAAAGCCTGTTCCATGTTTTCAGTTTGCATAGCAGCATTGGGGTAAGCATTTGGTGGTCTCATGGTATTACGGTGATAGGTTATGAGGTGGTCGGGCACATCACCAGTGTATCCAGAGTGTGAAGACGCCATACTCATTCGTCCATCAATAAACATGTAAGGATCAGCATAAAGGCCTTCATTCCGCATCATTGCAACATTTTTGTTTGTCAAATCCTCATCTGGTTTTACATCTCTTCTCTCCAAAATGGCACTTGGGCTTGGTGATATTGATCTTGAACTTGGAACACTAGAGACTCTCTCTCTGGGCATAGTTCCATTCCCTGGTAAGATCATAGGTCGTCCTCCACCGAATGGGATTCGGGATGGAGAAGGAGGCACAGAATGGGAAATCACTGCCTGAGGTGGCATATGTGGAACTGAATGTGGAGGTGGTGGGCCAGAGCCCTGACGATGTGTGTAAGGTCCTTCACGGCTTGTGTAAACTACTTCTCTTTGCATCTGAAAAAACAGAAAAAAGATGTATATACTTTAGACCAAGGTTTTTCATTTTGCAAAAACAAGATGTACTTGTACATAGTTATTACACATTGTTTCTGAAGACGTATTCAAATATCATTGCTTTGCAGTCCTGCATACCTCCATCATACACAGTATTACAGTTCACCACCAAACAAGAGGGCTAGACAAATATGCAAAATAAAGTAGCAATACCATTGATCAAATGTAAAAGAAACAGCTTTAATAACAGCACAGTTACAGACATGTACAAGGAATTAAATCAAAACAATTTCAGGCAAACACATTCAATGCCAGAGAAGGTGCTGCTTCTCTTCATTAACTCAATATGCTGCTGCACTGATAAATGATTTCTGGAGGTACACATAACAGGATAGTACTGTATGGCAGGCAGACAAAGGTTCATGGCTAGGATTCAGACAGAGCCATTGCAAGGTGACCCTTTGCTACAAATATTTGTGATACATAAGAGAATGGTAAATAGATATAGTTAAGATGTTATCCATAGTGCACGAAGAAATAAACTCTGAACACACTTACAGTTACTTAATTTTGGAACCCTGTTGGCTTGTAAACTCCAGGCAGAGCTGAAGAATGATCTACATGGATCACTTCTCTAATAAAGTCAACAAATAAATGCATTTCTTTACCCCATCCTTACCTACACAAACTATATATATATATATATATATATATACACACACACACACACACACACACACACACACACACACACACACACACACACATATACATATACTGATAATAGGCTTATTAGGAAATAGTGTCTGCTACTTTAATAATAGAATCCAATAATGTGTGTGAACCTTTGTGGATGCCACATTTATCTGTAATCTCTGTTTTAAGCATTGTTTCAGGTTTATAGGTTCATAGGCTGTTACTAGGCTAACAATTACTAGGGCCCTTACAAGCCTAGTCACTCACCCCAAACCATTTAGTTCCCAGAGTATCATGGGTGTCTTTGGGGGCATGTTAGTAGAGATGTAACTTAGGATTTGTAGAGGGAGTGTTAGAATAATACTTTTCTTATTGATGGCCTCTGCCCATTATGGATATGGGGGCCACACTGGAGAAAAAATATGATTTCCCATCCAATTGTCAAGGTTTTGTTTGAATAGGGTCATGGATGATGGGGAGCCTACTCCATAGTGTGGGGTTCCTTTGGGTCACATATCAGTTTGTCAATCATGTTCTATTTATATCACAAGCGAGTTCAGATCCATGTAGGTAGTGTTTCTGGTGCTACTCATTTTGTGCATGTGAAACACATCCAGCAGGGCTGGGTCTGAGGAAGCCCTGTAAGCTGCAAAGCTGCTCCCTCAACAGCCTGTAGGAGATTGACTACCTGTTATTTTAACATTTTGGGCTCAACCTGAAAATGGTCCATTGTGATCAGTGTTTTATCCCAGTTAGCAAATGAAAAATAAATAAAATGCTACCACACAGGGGAATGCCATTTAATATTTTGCTATGCTATACAGCTCTTCATTAAAAGTTAATAAGTCTTAAGACCAAACCAGTGCCTGAAGAAAACATTTATTTTATCACATATGCACTCTGTTAAGATGCGACTGACACATACTTCGCTGTTGCTTGCCTTATACAGGTCATTCATTTCACAGTGGTTAAAAGGCCCACTTTACTGTGAAAGAAAATATGTGAAATATAATCACCCCCTGTAAAAGAGAGCTATAGTTACAAAACAAAACAACAAAACTGCAGACCTCACCCTGAATCAAAAAGGTCTGATAGCATGAGTGACCCAAGCAAACCACTTCCTTCTGTTCTAAGATTAAACTATTGAGTACACTTTTCTCTACTACTCTGATAGTAAATCCACCAGTCATACAACTTCTCCATACAGTTTTCTTCTCTCATTTCTTTTCTTATTGCTGAATGACTCTGACCTCATATTCCTGTTTCCAGCTTTTGCATGTAGGCCTATTCTACATAACTATTAGCAGTATGCATGAACTGTAAATGGATCAAAAGGTCATATCAGTTCACTTTACTGATCGCTGTACTGAATTTTTGGGTCTGATGACATTTTCATGTGCAGAAATGAAAATGACACAAAAACACACCCTAAGCCAGAAGTTCTGTCAGGTTGTGTTCATTGTTAAAAAGGCCCAGAGTAAATAATATCCGAGTTTCCTGGTTCTGATCATATATGCATCACTAACCTTGCTGCTTGGCAAAGGTATCAAACCTAAGATTTTACCAATTAGAATAACTGCAAGTAAGGGTGCATAAAACAGGCACGAGGAACCTGGAATTTATCAGAGAAAATTGTAAAAGGCACCAAAGTAATGGGATCGAATAACTAGAGAGGGAAAAGTAATAGAAAGGGATGAGGCCAAGCGGAATTTTGGACTGCAAGTTAGACAATGTCTTCCAAACCAGGGACTGACAATACAATACGAGTATAGCGTAAAGGAGAAGAGACTGCGAAGTCAAATATCAACTATCTTAGAATTTTTAGTTAAGACTACAAAAGAAGCAGCTGTTGAAAAGGGGTAATTAGTAGGACATATAAAATATTGTATGCTAACAAAAAGAATCAACCTGTAGGTAAGAAAAGATTGGGAGGAGAGACTGGAAAGGCAACTTAGAAAGTAACTAGGCGAGGACATCTGTATGGCTCCTAAGCATGCAAATAAGTCCTGAAGGTATAAGATTTTTGCTTAGAAGTGTTTGCAAAGGTCATTTTATATCCCAAGCAAACTTCAATTTTCCTCAAGTAGAAGGCAAATGCTGGGTGTGTAATGGGAAAGGCAGAGAATTGGGAATTTGTGTTCTGGGATTGTAATGAGTTTGCAGATTTTACAACATTCCCTACAGAATGTTTTGTCAGAAATGTTGGGGGAACAAATCTTTTTTAAGGAAATGCTTCCATTGAGCAGGGGACAAAGGCTGAAATGCCTACAAACAGTAAAGCCTTACTAACAAAAGCAATTACTACAAAATGGAGGTCAAGATCTAGACCCACTGCAACTGAAGTACTGAATATTGTACAGGAAATAAATTAATTGGAGGTGGGAGTCTTGAAAAAAGGAAAAGGGTAAATTATATAAAGTAGTAACCAGATTCTGTGTGAACAAACATACAGAATAATGTCAGGATGAGGACGACTGTGGTTTTAAAGGAAAGAAGGAAACGAACAAAGTATGTAATGATGTGAATGCTAATTGTGAAAATGAAAGCATATATTTCATAAAAAATATTACTATGCTTTGCTTTTTTATATTAATATATGTGGACCTGCTCACTGTTTTAGTTGTGATTTAATAAAGAGTTTATAAAGAATAAAAAACTTGTATTAAAACCATGTAATTTTTCATCCAATCATAAATGAAGTTTGGTAACAAACCAATTTGTCCAGGGATGTCTTCAGGTGGGGGGCTAAGCAGAAGTAGTAAGGGGAATTAAGAGGGGAATGGAAGGAAGCTAGTTGGGATGGGAGGAAAGGGTTAAATTGGAAATTAGGAAGGTAAGGGGGAAATGAGCTAAGCGTAGTGAAGGGCTTAAGGAGTTTTAGGAGAGTAACTGGGTAGAGAATCACATTTTGACGTGAACTTGCCAAGGCAAGTGTTGCATCCAAGATGGCCTGTAGGCATTCCTGTGGAACAGGTAGGCCTTGGATTACTGGTGGGGTTTTCGTTTTAGGCTATAGGTGATCTGTATAAGAAAAATATATATTTTTTCTCTCTCTTTCTTGCAAGGGGAGGGGGTACTGGTGGCTGGTCTTGGCTGTCAATTGGGGTTGGGTTGTTTGTGGCTCATAATCAAGAAAAACTCCATATAGGACAGCAGTGATCAAGAAAGACTCTGTATAGGGCAGTAGTGGCTCTTAGTATTCACGAGTCTCTGGTCCAGTTTGTGGTTCTCGTTTGTGGCTCATGTTGGAGAGGGCACAGTTGAACTGTAGACTGATCCTACCGGTGAGAATGCAAGAATGACTGGGTATGTTTGGGAGGGGGATTGCATTGTCTGCTTTGTCACACATGGATGAATATATAGATAATGATTGAAAACTGGTGAGAATGGAAATGCGATCCATGTTGGAGTGGAGTTTGTGGGGAGACCCGTGCTCTGGTATGGCAGTTTTATTGTGGGCAGTTTCCCTGGCTCTAGTGTCGAAGGTTTGTTGTGAGTGGTTTCCAAGGTTGATGGCATGGTGGTTGGGGTCTTGCCCACACAGATGGCAGGAGCAGACTTGTTTCTGGCCTCAGAGTTGCTTTTTCCATTTGTCTGTTCTTTCGGCGGTTTCCCAGTGCTGCAGGTGCTGTGCTTTAGGGGCAAGGCCACACTACATTAGTTTTCCTGGTGTTGGGGTTCTGGGTCTGCTCCATCCCTCAGACTAGTGGTCATGAGTCGAGGCTCTGGAGCGGGTGGTTTGCTGCTCGGGTGATTGCTGACTTTGAGGATGGGTTTTGGTGCTGGAGTTGCCTGTGGGTGGCAGCTTTCCTGTGCAGGAGTTGGATTTGCATGGTGGTTGGTGCATAATACGTGGTTAATTGATAGTTTATTTTCAAAAGTATTGTGGGAACAGCCTTTGCATAATCCACATCCATTGTCAGGGTATTGTAAAACTAAGTCGAACATGTTTTACAGATAGGAAGTCATTTCATTTTAGCTGTTATGCTCTTGGTAACACCAAATTATTTGTTATTCTGTATTTACTCTGTTTCCACCATGGTACTATCTTAGCAGGAGATTTAGGGATCTTGTAAAAAGAATATGTGGATGGAATAAGGAAAGACAAGGACGATGAGGTGAAAGTGCACTAACAAAGCATGTGATAGACACGCCATCTCAATTACTCTAATTTTCAAGTTATCGATCTATTAGAAAGCATTATATTGTGTCAAGATGAGAATGATTACTATAGGAAGAAAACATGCGGTAGTATCGATTAGATGAACACAACCACCCACTCCCAGACTAAAATTTACACGTTTTGCTGATCCATTTACTTTCATGAACAGTCTTAATGGTGTGTTTTAATTAGTTAAGAATTGAAGCGTATTTGTTTTAATTGTCACATGACCTGGTTAAACAGAATGTTGGGTCTAGAACACTGGTTAGTTAGGCAGTGGTGACACATCTTAGGTTCAGAATTTGTGTTGGAATGATGGAAGGGAAGTTGTTGGCTTGACTCTGCAGCAAATATGTCAAATTTTAACATTACAAAAAAAAAATAAAATAAATAAAGCAAAAAAGATGACTTGGAAGTAATGCTGCTTTGCAGGCAACTCTGCTCTGTTGAAGATAAAAAAAAAAAATGGTTAAGGTGGGTTTGGGCTCCCAGTTGGGTTTGGGGGAAGATTTTGTACTTGTTCTTCGCGGGCTTTCCTGAGGTCTCCAACAGGTGGCATTGGAAGCTGCCATCTTGCTCATTTACAGTAAGATGCTAATGGACGTCGGGGATTGGCATGCTTTGCTGTTTCCTGGCATAGGGGTGCCATTATCATTTCGCTTCACAGACGCAAGTCATTAGAGATTTCTTATTGTTTAGAAAAATGCATGCTGACGTGTAACCTATTGTTCTATTAACTATCCAAGCTAATTAGAGCAATATTTAACAAATGTCTCTGATTTTGAGATTTTTCCCCCCCATTGGTTTTTGATTTATCCAGAATTTTTGAACAAAGAAATTGAGAGGTATGCCTGACATAGACTTAATAAGTTATTTTACTTTCCGTTTGAGTTACAAAATATAATTCTATTCTCAAAATACTGGGGTGGTTTGAAACTGAGTGCACACTGCTTTTAAAATATTGGGACAGTAGCACCGGCTGACAGACCTGTGTGTCTCCTGTCTTATAGTTGGTAAGTTGATACAAATTGGCTGAATCCAATGGTGATATTTCCACAACCTGCAGACATTTACCCTGATGTGGGCACAGCAGGTGTATTTTTACCTGTCATTTCTGATTTACACTAACAGAGCTATTGCAGTTGGCAAAATTTCATTTGACAATGCTTTTACATTTAAGCACTGCAAAAATCAGTAAAATTATCACTAGCTTAACATCCAGAGCAGGCTTAACCTATTATTAAGCATCTTATTTAAAATGATTTAGTTAGGTTACTAGCTCACTGTGATCAACTATAAAAAAGATAAACTATAAAAAATAAAAAAGGTTTAGTTACTAAGTGATGCAGAAATGAGTTAGTATCATTTATAAAACCAGATGTCAATCTACCAATTGGTGAAAAAGCCTTCTCAACAGTGGGTTCAGCAAATCACAATCACATACCTAATGAAACAGGAATGCAGTAAACCATAAAGGGCTTTATGAGAGCACTGACAGACCACATACTTCAAAATGAGACATGTCAATTGTACAGAGACAGTGGTTAAAAACTGGTGCCAAGACTTTAGACATCTGCTTTGCTTGGTGAAAGTTAAGTACTTCAGAGCAAAGAGATGATGTTTTGGGCAAGAATGTGCAATTAGTTCTTGAACAAGCTAAATATATACAGAGTAGTATGTAAATATAGAGCAACAGTATATTGGACGGATTTCGTATGTCTTATGTTTACTCAGACTGATGCCATGCTACTAATTCAACTGAATTTTTCTGAACTTCTTATTCTCATAACTCTGATTATTGTACATACTGTTTAAACGTGTTTCAACACTGTAACTGCTGTATGTTTAAGAGCATAGGTTTGATCACTGTACTGATTATGTTATGTTTACTCCAGGGAACATTGTTGTGGTTGGAAAAGGTAGCTGATCAGCACACCTACCCAGTTGTTGTTGTTGTGTCTTTCGGCTTTTCCTGGTTAGGGGTCGCCACAGCGGAACTCCGGTCCACTAATGATTGGCAGTAGATTTTTTTATGTGCCGAGTTGCCAGCACTGACGCACAACCTTCAACGAAGGTACGCCCATTCACGAATGTCTCCACACAGAAGACGCTCTAGCTGAGAATCAAACATGACAATGTCTTCCTGTGAAGCGACAACGCTACCGCAGCACCACCACTGCAGTCTAGCACACCTACCCAGTTATCAAACAGAAATAAAAGAAAGAAAAATAAATCCATCCTTACAACAGCTAACTCTTCTGCCACAGAAATAAAGAAATCAGTCTTCAATATAGGCAGAGAGCAAAAGTCCCTTCTCTCTCTTAACTACTCTGTATCTCTTCCTAAAAATGGTACATTACATTATAGAAAATAAAAATGCTGGAACTATAACTCTGCAAGTGTGCACTAATAATACCAAACTTAAACAATGCTGTTCCATCACCAGAGCACAGGAAACTGACGGCTTATCCCTGAGTGATCTGGTACATTGCTGCATTTCACAAATAAAATGCTGCTGTAAAGTAACTTTCATGGTGAAGTTCAACAGTGTACTTTCATTCTCACTACTTTGTATGTGCTGAGTTTGTAGTTTAAACTGCTGAGTGCCTAATATCTCGGTGTTATACAGAGATCCCTAAAGCATGTACGATGTCATCTAAGCAAGTCTTACGTTCTTATGGCAGGTGAGACAGGTGTGTGTATCTGTGATTGGGAGGAGTTACAACATCTACGACTACAGTTGCCACATACATGTAGGGTTTACTTACTATTCCCTACAAAAAGTGTGGGTATAAAGTGTCCACAAACTCAGTTGGTGAAGTTGATTGTCTAGTAGTTGGTGCAGTGGGTTAAGGCTGTGAGCTATAGTTCCTTTGATACAGGATTCAAGTCCCTCAGCCTCAGCCCTTGTTGGCTTACTGTGTAACAGTGAGCAAGTCACTTAACCACACATTGCTCCCAGATCTCCCTACCTGCTTAACAAATGGATATTATATTATATTATGCCGTTTTATACTTTACTGTAAATGAATGTACTATTTGGCTGCATTAGAGCATTTTACAATAAATTCCTTGGAAAAAGTAGCAAGTTTCCTGTTTCAATCTGACACCCATTTTTTAACATAACTTAGTTTACATACTGCTGCAATTTCCTAAGTCAGTGCATGCACGAGTACTGTTTGTTTGTGTGTGTGTGTTTGTGTGTGTGTGTGTGTGTGTGTGTGTGTGTGTGTGTGTGTGTGTGTGTGTGTGTGTGTGTGTGTGTGTGTATGTGCACACGCGTGTGTGTGTTTGTGCAGTACCTACAAATGTAGCTGGTATCTGCTACGATTTACTGTACATAACTGTAGTATATTGTTACATTATTCCATTTCTTAAACAAAACATTGTTTTATAGTAACTTTCACCATGTAATGAGCAGTATATTTTCTATCCTACAACCTGCTCAACACATACTTTTAAAAATACGTTATCTGCCTGGATTATGATAAATGCAATCCTGAACAACCTAACTCCGAATCTTATTCGGATTTTTAATTTCAGCATGACTTCACATAAATGTTTAACTTCTGTTTACTAGGAGGCGTTGTGTTTGTGTGTATGCAACCATGGCTGGCAAATATGATTTACTTATCTTCTCTGTGAAATATGTACAGATTCATGAATGTGTGTGACGATGTGTCATGGCTGCACCTACAGCTGCTACATGCAAAGACCCACTGTGTACATTAGCTGTGTTACTTTTTCCTAAAAAAATATGATATTTTGGAAAATAAAAATGACTGGCTGTTCTCAAATCTATGATACAGTCAATCAAAAAGCAGCTATGTAGCCAGATCAGCGTTTTCAAACTGTGGCAAAAAGCTGAGGGGTTTGCTGATATCTATGTTGGATACTCTCAGTTACAACATATTTTCACTCATGACGTACTAAAAAAAATCATAGCTGCCTCACTCTGTGATTAACAAAGCCAATTGCTGTTTGAGAAAATAGCTTGTGCATTACAGAAAAAACAAGACACACTGATTTTACCCATTTTCCCAATGACGTAATGGGTCAGTTACCATGATTACTGAAACAGCTCTTTCACAAAGTATTCGGTTCTAGTGGAAGTTTTGTCTGTTATTTCTTTATGTGTTTCATAAATACTTAGACAACAATTTTATAATTGCACATAAGTGACACCTTCTCGCATATACAGCTTTAAGGTATATAAGGGCTTGGAGATGAGTACTGTTTTTGATTCTATGTATCAACACTCAGTATGCAGAGCAGTGTTCAGCTACAAAAATAAAAGGAAGTCTGAGTCGTTACAAGGAGGGAGATTGCCCATTTAATGATGTATACAAGTATACTTAATTTTATAAAAGAAAATGTGCTGCATACATGTTAATTTTGAGGTCTTTGAAATTCTTTGCACCACTTTACTTTTTAAAGCCCACTATTGCCAGTTTTCTAGGCTGGGGAGCAATCTTCAGCAGTAAAACAAGTTAGCAATCATGGTGAATCACAGCTGATTCATTTTATTAGCTAATGAAACAGAATGTACATCACCATTCTTTTGGTATTGTGTAAATCTCGTGGAGAATCCGCATAAACATATGTTGGCTTATTTAACTTAATATTAGAAATAGTCTGTGCATAGGTATGAGTGTTTATAAATGCATTCTTTCAGTCATATTTCCAGAATCATCCTCTTAAGATTCTATGTGGGACAGACTTTTGCACTTCATGGCAATCAACACTGAGTTTAATAACCAAACTACAACTGCATTTTCAAGATCAGTGCAAGCAAATGTTTAGAATGCCTGTGAACTAAGGTGGAGGTTTATTCAGTCAAACAATAGACCTTTACTAACGTATTTCTAGATAAGAAAGAAATGTTTTCAATTTACTAATGGAACAAACAGTGGCAGCTGCCCCAGTGTGCCACAAAATAAAAAAATAGTGAATACAATAGTGCTAACACTGATTCAGATAAAACAAGGAAATCTAACTATATAATTCAAACAGGCAAAAATAATGTAAATGTTTAATAATAATTATTTGTCAAAGTATGAAAGCAATTTTAAAGAATAACAACAAATAATTGTTTTATCTGATGTAGTATCAATACGGTTTTATTTTCGGTTTAGTAACTATTTCATATGCTGTATAGTAATAAAACATTTTTACTTTTTTGCAGATGGTGTCATTCCTAACCTTGTGGAAGCTCTGCCCCACCGACTTGGGTGAAGCCCTAATAAACTAGAAACACACCTTAAATATCACAATGGTTTAGTCCAGACAACACACAAGATTGCCTAATGCAAGCCGACTCCCCAGCTCAGTGCACCCCAGCCTCAGAAACATAGTAACTGACAAGTCTGGCAGTGTTGCAGGAATGGTGAGGGGTATGAGCATAATGTCACACCTGCAGAACACAAGAACACTGTATTCAGAAATGCCCAGGAGGAAAATATAACAGAGATCAACAAAGCCATCATAGTCTGACATCCCTCATAAGAGCGTGATGAAAATGGACACAGCTAGCTGGCAGTGATGTGCTTCACTTGGCTGCTGTCCATTCAGTTGGCCATATTCTAGTACCCAAGGAAAAGAAAGGACCGTCATCAAAACACCCTCCCCATCAACACACAGGTCTCATATACAACCTTTTTCTGTGTGAGTGCAAGGCATTTCTTGTCACACAGATAAAGCAGTAAAGTGGTATACATGACAGTAGGCAACAGCTTTACAGTAGATGGGTTATAGGTAGCTACGAAATCTTTCTGAGCACACATCACCTAATTACTGAAAAAAGCAGTATATGTTGGACGTAGTTTGTGCCATGCCAAAAAGCAGTGCCGGATATGGAAGAATAAAAGTAACTCAACCAGTCCATATGAAAAATAAAAGTGATTTATTCAAGCAGACAGCTGAAACACAGCTACAACACACCATGACATTGGCAAAGCAGTAATATAATAACAGCTTTCAGTAACAGCTCAATCACCTATTGTGGTATGACTCTTACATATTTAAACCTAGTGTAAATGCACCTTCTTCACAGGATTATGACCACTCCTTAAAGTTAAGCACCCTATCTGAACATATTGTAATTGCATCCTGTCAGTCTGTGTGCCTGAAAAGAACCTAGATGCAAGCTGTTGACAGGATTCAGAGAATTGAATTCTGAAGTGAAACAAATCTGTTTCTTAATCATGTAAATGCTTTTTGTTGACAGGATTCCGGTCATACGTTTGACTGTGCAGCGAAAGAAGCCTGACTAAGCACAGCTTTCCTTCCAAAAATGGCCGACATGCATAAAAATTGGTGAGTGTGTACATGATTCTTACATGACATGGATAGTCAGGAACATTCCCAAAAACACTGACAGTACTGAAGACGAGCCATATAATTCAGAATTAACCAATTATATACTACCAAGACATCATTTTACTGGAACTGAGTCTTACCATGGCTTTTATTTTGTCAGTCTGGATGACATCAAATTTACTGACTAGTATTTGTTCAAAGTCCCCAAAGTTGTGCAATGACTGATGGACAGAATATGTATTAAGACTCCATATTGAAATGATGGCACTCAAAAATGCTGAGTGCCAACACATGGCAAAAAAAGAAAAATGGCACAAGAAGGGCAAATCTTGAACATTGCTGTTTTTCTTTAAACTTCTTTTTTAATGAAGGGGGCAAGCCTCACTGCACCCACACCCTCCTCTCTCTCTCTCTATATATATAGATATATATATATATATATATATATATATATGGGTCTCCTTGACTTCATCGACACGCCGAAACACCGACGCTAAGAAGACCGACATGAGAAGACCGACGAAACAGATGATCGACAATGTGAAATCCCGACAGCCAAAACACCAACATGGGCAACGTGTGAGCGCGAGCGGACAGGTAAGTGTGTGGTAGTGAGGGATTTAGCATTAGGGAGCGGACAGGTAAGTGTGTGCTAGTGAGGGATTTAGCGTTAGGGAGCGGACAGGTAAGTGTGTGCTAGTGAGGGATTTAGCGTTAGGGAGCATACAGGTAAGTGTGAGATAGTGTAGGATTTAGGGTTAGGGTGCGGGAAAGGTGAGTGTGCGGTAGTGACGGACTTTAGGTGTAGTGGCGGGTTAAGTGAGTTAGGGTTAGGGTGCAGGTAGGGTAAGTGTGCGATAGTGATGGAATGTAGGTTTAGTGGCGGGTTAAGTGAGTTAGGGTTAGGGTGCAGGTAGGGTAAGTGTGCAGTAGTGTCGGACCTTAGGGTTAGGGTTTGAGTTAGGGTTAGTGCATGTATAGTTGTGTGTTATGTGTAGTTTACGTTTTGTGTGTCGGTGTTATGGTGTTCGGTTTTGTGCGTTTTTGGTGTTTTGGTGTCGTTTTGAGTGTCGGTGTTGTGATAGGGATCCATATATATATATATATATATATATATATATATATATATATATATATATATATATATATATATATATATATATACACACACACACATACACACACAGACAATCTCTGAGATTGCCATATCTTGGAGAAAAGGGAATATTCTGTCAAGTGTCGACCTTGAATTTAATATATGTTAAGTCTATTTTTTTGGCCAGTCAGTGTCAGGACTTGGGCTAGTGTGGCCTGGCATTTCAGATGATTACCCTTTTGGGCCCAGGATCTCATGACTTCGACCATGCTCACACTGAATGAGTCAGTTTAATGACCAAGCATACTCATTCCACATAAATTCCAACTGCACACTGACGGATTCCCAAAATGGGCAAACAATTTACTAAACATTAAAATGGAAGGTCTGTTTCAGCTTACTACAACATGCTGCACCCAGCATACCACTGACCAGCTTACTTCCATCAGGTATGCCATTCTGGTATATGTCATACAAGTGTGTATGACAACAAAATGTTTCTTTTTGTAGCAGCACTGCACCACATGCATTAATTCCCCTTTGATACACCATCTCTGGTTCCATACTCCTGATCTCTGAACATAATACTTCTGAGGTTGTAAATCCTTGGAGAGCAGCCAAATATATTTATTCTCTTCTTCTTTTTAAGTTCAGAACATTACTGCTTGGAAAGCACTTGAGTGATCACATTTGATCAAAACAATTGCAGTGCCATTCAAGACAATGGAACTGATCAAAACTAGTAGGGGCACGTTCATCATAACCCCCTCCCCCCATGAATTGATATATATTAACAACATTGGCGTGCAACATTGGGATTCATCAGAACAAAGCACAATAGTCTCAAGCAATCTCAGCATTTGCACCAGCATGAGTGAGCAATGGAACCCAGGACAGCCCATTTCCTGATTTTATTTATTGAATTTATTCTTTGTTGACCAGTTTGTCACATTAATCTAATGGCCTGTTTTCAAGAGAGATCCAAGGTGTTACTTACACTACTAGGTAAAAGTTGGCCAGGGCATTGGGGAATTTTCCCTACTCTTTAAATAGATGCTATGGGATATTTTACATCTGCCTGAGCTATCACCAACTCAGGCAGATGGGGTTTTGGTTTAACATCTCATCCAAAGGAGGCCACACTAAGGAATCCAGCACCCCACTTATGGTGTGCTGCAGTGTCACCAATCCATCTACCTGGTGTGGAAATAGAACCCACAGCCTTCTGCACCACAGAGGAGTGGGTTACCTATTGCATCACTGACATTTCTTTTTCTGTGAGCTGGTGTGCAGTTACAGATCAGGGTGACATAGACCTCACATCAGGGGTTCCAGTCTCCTGCAAAATATGTTAAAACTGGCTGCATTTAATTTCATTTTGTGATGGTCATAAGACACAGTGTTATCAGCATAATGGACATTCGTTAGTCAGGCATCAGGAAATCATACTAGTTCCACAACGGAGATAAGGACCAAAGGCAGGGTCTTCTGGTGACCACTTTTCACAATAATTATGGTGAGGATTTCATGACATCAGAAGCCTAACATCAAACTGACCTACAAAGAAGGAGTAGGAGGCGAGTCTTCTGTTTTCTTTAATTAATGAAACTATGTCATGCTTTATCTATTTTTGCACTGAATTACGATATCTACTTTACTAACAAATACCAGAAAAATTTAGAGTTACAAAAGTCTGTGACTTTTTTTGAAGAAATCATGGTTAAAGCCACTGGCAGTTGTTCAAGGCAATTCTGAAAAGGGACATCACTGTTTATTTTTGAATGAAGCAGTTACATCACAAAGGTTTGCAGCTTCATTTAATAACCAGGAAAGCACCACATCTTTATTGTACCATAAAAGTAATTTACACTGGCAATAATTTTTTTGGGGGTGGATAGAAAAATGAACTCTAAAGCTTTAAATTTTTCCCATAAAGATTTATGCACATGTCATCCCTGTATGTACTGTGCATGGAATTATTCAGCTGTACTAAGAACTGACTGAGACATGTTATGTCCTGACTGCTAGACATAGTATAATTCAGACTAGCTTCATTCACTCAGTACACATTGATTAATGCCTTCTATCACCTGTCTAAGCTGTGTACAAACTGTGGAGATTTACCAGGTTGACAAAGAGATTATTCCCACAGTGACACAAAGTTACCAAGTTACTTATTTGTTACATATTTTACAACTTCTGATCTGCAAAAATGTCAAAATTACCCTAGTTACACATTAAATTATATTTATGCTTGTCAAAACAGTCAAGATTAGTGATTTTGAGATGACTGAGTAAACAAGTTTGTAAAATCATTTATACAGAAGAGTTTAAAGAACTATGCTTTTGTAGCACATAGTGCTAAGAGTTATGATGATTTATATTAAAGCAGCTAGCTATGGAAAAAACAGCTATGGAGTTAATAACAATGGGCAACAAAATAATTCTTATAATAACATGGCTAAAATGTGTTTTTCCCCATCTAGTATCTCTACAAGGTGTCATGAACTTAAGAGCAGAAAAGGTCTACTCTAGATGTTTCTTTAATAAGCCTGAAAACCAGAATTATGAAGACTCCATACAAGATCTAAAGTTTTGTGGTACAGACTATATTCTGAGAAATGAAAGGCAAGTTTTTAAACTAGCATGACACACACATAAATGGTATGTTTGATTTAAAAAATTAATTACATCACCGCTGCAAATTACATGTTGAGATTTTAAAGCAGTCCTGTGAAATCTTTCAAGATGCTCAAACAGATGTTTTAGGATGACAATATAGGAAAAAGCCCAACTGATGTCTTTCAACAAATTAAAGTAACAACTGTCTGCTAAGCTGTATTTCATTTTGAATTTTTTGGAGCTTAGCACAGTTGATACTTGTAACACCTGACAACTACTATTAGCAGTACAAATACTTTTCCGTACAAGCCATAAAATTACGGGTGTACATCAGCAAACATGAACAGATTGCTCTACAGATACCCTGAATATTGGGGAGCAGTGAGAATCACACATGCATGTACACAGCAGGATATCAAGAGTACTGAATTAATCATAACTACATGAAAAATCGAGGGGTGACTAGCAAGCTGTGGAAGGAATGGAGCCATACAAATAGTTGAGTGATCACTGTGAAAAACTCAGTAGGAAAAGCAATCAACCATAAAAATGTACACATCTCCAAAAGAGTCAAATGCTACAGACAGACTAAAGTCCCCAAAAACACCCATATTAAGCTCATTTACACTAGCAAACCAGCCTCGACTTGCATGTCTGAGTTCCACTCAGCAGATTATTCACGTATGGACCTTCCAGCATGTGGACACAAAACTCGTACCTGTGCCCCTTCCATGCAGTCAGTGCTTGGAATCTTCCTGTATACCTGACTTTACCTGCAGAACTATGCGTTTTGAATTCTGCTTCGTGCAATGTTGGCCCTCAATCTATTTCAAAGCTTACTGGGGTTTTTGACTGGGGAATTTGACTTGCTTGTCTGATTCAGTTTTTGGCAGTCACTACAACCTTGAAAAATGCTTTCTCAATACTTTCATCAGTTTACGCTCAGTCATATTGTCTTAGATTTATACACAAACTTTGCCATCTCACTGCAGTTCTTATATCTTTTTGCATGTACAACACACTGCTATGAACCCATAAATTAACAGTTACATCTCTTGCTTTTGCCAAGCTTGCATTCACTCTGCGTCTTGTGTGTGCTTATTTAGAACATTCTCATATTTTCAATGAATTAGTCAATTTCTTTCTGCTTTACCTTATACACATAATTTACTCTACTTATATAAGCATTCATCTCTTTACTAATTTAGCCTAGCAATCTGAATTGTGTTTTCAAAAGTTAAATTCACTTCCAGCTGTAAGCTTTTCAGACACTTCAGTATCACCTAGCCCAATCACCATTCTGACTCTATTTTTTCCAACTCATCTGTTTAAACCCACGACATTCAGTCAGTTCATACAAATACCTGACAAATGCTTCCACAGACTGCTGTCTTAGCTTGAACACATCTGTGAAAACATTCTCTTTCCTGAGTAACATTTCTTTTTCACACAAAATCTTCACTGAGATTATTACTGACTTGTACATAACACCCTGGCCCTCAGAAAATGAAAACGCTTTCTACTACTTTGCTCATGGCGTAGAGTCAAGCATTTACCTATATTTCTTCATTTTACTTGTGAAGCTTGGATGTTATCTGCACTTCATATAAAGTCTAAGTTTTGTATGATCACACCAAAATCTTGGACTGATGTTTATCACCTTTATCCAAAATCCTAGACAAATACATTCATATGCAATTACTTAAGCACCTCATAGACAATAACCTCCTTTGCTCCCATGCAGCATGGCTTTGCCCCGCCCACAACACCATAACAGCCTTGCTCTATTTTACCAATACTGTGTACAAGGCTCTGGATGCTGGTCTATCAACGTTAGTCATTCTGATTGACCTATCCAAAGCCTTTGACACAGTATCACACCCTAATAAACTATTACAACAACTCAGAACTGTCTGCACCCAGCATACTCTAAACTGGCTTTCAAATTACCTAAACAATAGAAAACAATTTGTCAGATGGCAAAACATGCACTCAGAATATGTTGACAATAACACAGGAGTCCCCAAGTAGGGTATAATTTGGGTCCCCTTCTTTTCAATGTGTTCATACAGCATCCCAGCAGAGTACATTCTTTCAGTATGATGATGATTCCGGTATTACCTCCTCTTCCAGTAACTTTTCTGACCTCCTAAAACGTAACTCAAACTCCTTTTCACCTACTGAATCTTGGCTAAACAGCATGCAATTACTGTTTAATCCCAAAAAATAAGCCAGCAAAATTGCTAGCTATAGAAATTGATAAGAATATGATTCTCGGAGGGTTTAACACAATAAAAAACCCACTTTAAACCAGGCAAGATAGACATAAACCATACATGAACAAACCCACCAGGATAAAACTGGCAAATACTATGCTACTTCCTTCTCTCCTCTATGGGAGCCCCATCTTCACCAACCTTCACACTTTATCCCTGAATAAACTACAGTCCTGCTACTATAAAATAGCAACATTTGCCACTAGAATGCCTAATTGCAAACACCACTGCCTTGCCAAAAAAAATTGAATTGGTTTGAATTTCCCCATTACTTAACATGCACACAACTAGGTCTTGCCCACTAACTGATCTATAACCGTGACAAGTGTCCTTCTCTTCAGAATATCCAGGTAAAAACACACCACATACAGTTAAAGGCAGCTTGCCAATCTCAAACTTAACAGCAAAAATAAAGCAAAACATGTCCACCACGGAGAGGTTTAAAGCTATTTAATACTAAAAATCAGCAAGTATAAGAAAAATAAAAACACAGTGAAATGTGAAGTCAGCTTAAAGCAACTGGATAAGCACTTTCGTCAGAAATGCCTTCATCAGATCCTGTTGTACTAAACTTTGCTCATCAAATTTAAACAGAGGCTTAGCCAATCGAAGTCTACTTCCTCAGCCCCTGCCCTTTCAATAAAAGTTTTAAAGGGAACATTCCATTTAGTCTAGGCAACTTATCAACCTGCAAATCAGCAATCCAGTGAGTTTTCACAATCTCAGTCAAACTGCAGAGATTCCCCATTCTCATACTTTCAGTTAGTACTTCAAGCACCATAAAATTAAAACTATGGTCAGGATAATTTATAAAATGTTATGACAAGGCATTGGTATTGCTTTTTAGCCTGATGTCACTTAAGTGACACAATACCCTCTCTTTAAAGGGTCTGTTGGTCTTACCAACATAAAACCAGTGCACACCTCACAGCAACATAACATTCTTGGTATTGCAGTTGGCATAAGTCTTACGTTTGCATTCCTTCCCAGTAATAGGATGTTCAAAACAGTTCTTGAAATTTAGAAGCCCACATACTTTACATTTTCTACATGGGAAAGTACCCATTCTGTTAGTGATTGAGTTTATGTTGTTTGTAGATCTGTTACGATATAGCAGTTGTTTTAAATTCTTTTTGTTCTTAAAACAGAATCTTGGTGCATCACCCACTATGCGTTGGAAGTTTTCATCTGCTGCCATGATCTTCCAGTTGTTTATTATATTGCATATTTGTTGCACTTCATTGTTGTATGTAAGCCGACATCTCATTCTTCCTGTTGGTTCTCTACTGCTCCTCATGGGTTTATCTTCCTTCTCAATAGTGTCATGAAGAAAATATGGTTTACCTTTGGTTCTTCTCACCTCCTTGGTCTCAGCAGCCCGTTTATAGACCTCATTTACCTTACAGCCTCTCTTACTTAGGTGCTGTACTAGCTGCTCAGTTTCTTCATTATAGTTCGTCTCATTAGTGCATAACCTGGATATTCTGAGAAACTGTCCCCTGATAACATGGGGGAATTTATGTCCTGGGTGCATGCTAGTTCTGTATAAGACATGATTTTTCCAGCAATCCTTCCTGAATATCTGTGTACTGAGTATACCATCTACTCCCCTTTGAAGCATAATATCAAGGGAGTCTATCTTTTCTTTTTAACTGTTGAAGTCAAAGTCCAAGAATGATGTTGTTTTCCTCAGATAATCAACAAAGACCAACAGCACTTCTTCATTGCCCTTCCAAAGGAAAATATATCATCTACAAATCTCTTATTAAACTATACAGAGGCCTTCCATTCATTCACATCACTGAACACATTCTGCTTCCCACTGAGCCATTACAATATTCGAGTAACTATTAACACATGAGGTGCCCATCACAACACCCCATTTCTGTAAATAGTATTCTTCTCCAAAGAGCAAAACGTTATTCTCCAGCACCAATTCCAGTAGAAAGCATATCTGCAGGATCATGTTTTTATCAAAGATTTTCTTTTCAGTCAGAAATTTTTGTATGGCTCCAATCCCATAATCATTTGGGATGACCGTGAAAAGACGTCACGTCCATTATTACCATAACAAATTCTGTTGTTCCATCCAATGTCTGAAGGCATGAAGACAGACTTTCTAAAAAGTGCTTGGTGTCTTTCAATACCATCATTGCCTTTGGGAGTGCTTCTTTCATTTTCATGATCAATAAAGATGGAGATGGGCGTGATCCATCTCCTACCTGAGACTATGGGGTGCATTGGTGGATCATTGATGGCAATGACTTTTTGGAAGACCCCTGATTGGTATAGTGGGATGGGTTATTACAAGATACTCACACAGATCTTGTGTAATGACATGTGTAATCAATAAATCATACAAAGTGTCTTCACCTCTTTTAGTGATCTTGTTCAGTTCTCATTTCAATATTTTCTTGTAGGTCTTACTATCATTCAGTAGATCAAGCATTTTCTTATTATAGTGGGATTTATCAAGGAGCACTATTGCTCCACCTTTGTCAGCTGGTTTTATCACAATATTAGGACTTTCATTCACATTCAATCTGTAAAGACCATGGTCATTACTATTGTTTCGTATTTCAGCTACTTCCATCTCACAGTCTTTAACAATGGTCTCTGCTATAGGATATGGTAGGGGAACAAATGTACTTGGTTTAGTAAAAATATTAACAGAGCCTTCATCAGCATTATTGCCTGTGCTATTAAATATATGCTTTAGCACTACGTTCCTTGCAAAATGTTTAATGTCCATCACAAATTTAAGTCATTATGGCAGGCCCAGAATAAAAGAGAGCCCCTTAAGAACTGTTTTCTGAGCCCCATTAAGTACATGCTGTGATAAGTTCACCACCAACGAACCCAGCTCTTTGTCTGCTTGTGTTAAGTCAACAGTCTCCTTCTTTTCCTGTTCCTGCTCATAGAGTGATTTTTCTTCATTCATTTAACCAAGTCCCCCTTCCTCCTTAACACCGTAGTTCTTATATTACATATTTTAAATTTGTCTCTAGCTTTTAAGTTTCAGTTCTAAGGTAGCACAATCTCAGTTTATACTGTGGTGTTAAGGGGGGAAGAAGGACTTGGTTATTGCTCTTAAGAGAACCACCATCTGTAACCACTCCCTTGCTCCAAATAACCTGATTATATATATAAATTAATGAAGGTCTTTAATGCTTTTCATCATACTCAACTAGGATCGCTTGTTTGGTGTTTCAATAAAGCATATTCCATTTGTAATTCAACTGTGGACTACCTACTATTTTATTATTTTGTAGTACGTATTTTAAAGTTTGAATTTTATTAGTGAACTAGGTTTATAACATGTTTCAAGGGGTGAACTTCACACCCTCCACACTGCAAAGTTTCTGCTTGATTTGTTTGTAATAATTTTTTTTTTTTTAATTAAAAATGCCTCAACTGAAAAAAATGTCCACAATACATGTACACTGCAGCACTGCACATACTAGTATGGACAAATCACTTTAAAATACAAAGGTTATAGTTGTATGATCTTGTTTCAAAGTCAGTACATTCTTGTTGTAGCTCCTGAGTTTCACATTTTAAAGCATTAGTTTTAGTCTGAAGATGGGCATCTTGTCATTCTAGAAAGTCTAACTTTTGAATAAGGGATACGGAATGGTGCAGCCTGTCTAAGTAATTCAACAGAGGAGATATCGGCTTCCACCCTGGATAATGACGTCAGATGTTCATTCACTTTGATGTAAAACAAAGGCTTGTGTACAGCAGTTGGGGATACAGGAAATCTCATGCCAGTTTGGCATTATTTAAAGTCATAAGTAATGGACATGCCTGAGTGACAGTTCAAAGTTCCTTCCTCTGTTGACCCGGTTACAGTCACTGATTGAAGTGCCCGTGACGGCTCCCTGGTGTTTTCCTGCGGTGATAGCACATGATTTGGCAACACAAAGTGACTGAAGACTCGTTCAATACTAAGGCTATTATTTGGACACCAGATGTCTTTGTGTTCATGGTAGTGGCATTCTGTAACACTGCTGTTTTAACAGTGTCCTTTGTTTTTTAATTTCCACTGCCAAGGTGAAGAAATCATCTAGACTACTTTTTATTGAAATTAAACTCTTAGGGAAGCACATCAAGTCCAGGGCTGCAACAGTGATATTTGTTATAACATTTAAGCTAGAGCATAAACTGCTCTTGCATTCTGAACCTCTTTCCTACACTACTAGAGAAACATCAAAAATAATTATGGAAGAAGACCCCAGATTAGGGACACTTTTTAAATAATGGTAATGTTAACATTTGATAAAAAAAGGAGATGTACACACTGAATTTATTTTCTGAAGTAAAAAGTCTGTAACAGTAATGATAAGCATTATGCACTGAGTGATAATACACTACCTTTTCTCAAAAGTATTCACAGTTTTAGGAGTGATGGAGCAACTTTTTTTTTTGACATAAAGACAAGTCGCAATGATGCTGCTGCAAATATCATTGATACTTCCTACTCATAATTAGAGATTTCTAATTTATTACTAAATCCTGCATTCATGAAAACACACCAGAAGAACACAAACATACAGGTAAATTCAAACATATTTTATAAGATGGAGGAAATGAACAGATTTTTGATCTGCCACTTATGATAGTGGAAAATTCATACACTAACGCTCGCTCTCTTTATACACACACACACACACACACACACACACACACACACATATATATATATATATATATATATATATATATATATACACACACACACACACACACACACACACACACACACACACACACACACACACACACACACACACATTATCTACGAGTATGTTGTACATTTCAGCTACAAAATGTATAGAATTACATAACAGCCTACTTATTTGTTTACTTAATAAATATATAGACGTATATGGTGTATGATTATTTAAATAATAAGGCACAGCAGGGTGTTTGTTAGTATGTAATAATAATACTCCCAAGAGTTGCAGTAGTTAAAGCTCCTTGCTGTCAATCTCAGAATCTCAGACTTTACAGAGTGCAGTCCTTACCTACACAGTGTGTGTTTCATGGCCCATACTGTGGATTTAAGGAGCAGGTAACTGACTAGTTCAGTTATTCAGTTAGTAAATTAAACACACAGGGCCTTACTGTCACTTTTGCAATGCCTCGTGTCCAATTCTAATATTACTTTTAGTTATGGATTATGATACAGCAATGTCCTTGTGTGATGACATCACTATGTCATGCTTCTCTGTAGCCAATGAGATCCCATGAATCTGCATAGCTACTGTTTAGTTAAGGAATAGCTTAACTAGACTAGCCTATCAGGGGATACATCCGCTGACGAAGCTGCTCCCCTTAATTTAAATCCATTAAACATAGCCTTTTGTATGATTACCCTGTCTAGATGCTGCTAGAGTCAAGTAAAAAAAATTGCAGCTATACTTACTCATTTACTTGGTTTCTGTAGGCTGTTAGGATATTTTTCACTTGGTGAGCTTAAAGAAAGTTCTTTATTTAGTTCTTTATTTTCCTCCTACCACCAGCGACATACAATAGCCATAAAGTATACTTCACTCTTGTATAAACTATAAAGTAGTATCCCTTCAGATGCTTTAAGATTAGGGGTGGTAACCACAGATACATAAGCAATGAACTTGTTTGTTTTATTACTATAACACATGCAAAGAATGAAAGGAATAAGGCGCACTTTGTTCTGAGTTAGGAATAGTTTATTTCATTGCAGAATCACTGTAAGAAAGTACAGTTGTGTACACTTACCATAAATGTAGATGTTCGTGTATTCACTGTTGCAGTCATCACGTTTGGGTTATCTGCTTGCAGTAGCCCTCAGTCGGCCTGATTATCAAAGTCTTGGGTACTGCGTCAGTTGCGGTCTCGTCTTCCACGACGTCAGGTAGTCAAGGCTATAAAGCATGCAGCCGATGCCATTACATCAGTTTTTCTTGCCCCAGATGTCAGGTGCCCCCCGAATGTGAAGCAATTAAAAATATACTTATCTACAATGGTATACCTCCAACAAAAAAGCAAATACACCAAAAAGCTTTTAAGTATAGTAAAGGAGAATAGAGATATAGCCAAAGGAAGTCAGGGGGCTGGAGGGAGGGTAACCAGGAATGCAACAGTGAATACACTCGAACATCTACATTTATGGTAAGTGTACACAACTGTATTATGTTCTTCATGTTTCACTGTTGCAGTCATCACACTTGGGTTAATTCCCAAAGCTAATGATGGGAGGAGGAATTTATATAGCATTAGGACCAGCTATAAGGCCCTGCAAGACTTCAGTGGCAAAGCCACCTCTGGATTTAGAGAAAATTGGCAAACGGTAATGCTTGGCGAAAGTATGTACTGAACTCCAGGTAGCAGCTTCTAGGATGTCTCTGGTAGGGACACCTCTGAGAAAGGCTGTAGAGGTAGATGCAGCCCTGGCTGAATGGGGTCTAATCCCCTGTGGGACAGGTTTTCCATGGTGCTTACAGCAGAAATGAATGCAATGGCCTATCCATTTGGAGATGGTTCGGTTTGAAATAGCTTTCCCCTCTGCCCCTGCAGCAAATGCCACCAGCAGTTGTTCAGATTTCCTTTGAGGTTTAGTCCTGTCCAAGTAAAATCTAAGTTGTCTGTGCACATCTAAGAAGTGCAGTATCCATTCCCCTTTGTTCTGTGGATTAGAAAATAAGGTTGGCAAATGAATGGACTGATTAAGAGCCACACTAGATACCACCTTGGGCATGAAAGAGGGATTAGTCCTGAGGGACACCCTGTCCGCATGAAAGATGATGAAAGGCTCCACTGCCATAACGGCCTGTAATTCAGACACCCTTCTTGCTGAAGTGATTGCTAAAAAGAAAGCTGTTTTCCAAGAAAGGAATTTTAACTCTGCAGTTGCAGCTGGCTCAAAAGGAGATAGAGTGAGTTTTTCCAATACAAAATTAAGGTCCCAGGCTGGAGTTGGGGCTCTCCTGGGTGGTCTTAAGTCTTTGGCCCCTCAGAGGAACTGTTTGAGCAGTGGGTGAGAAAAGAGGGGTGGTTCTGTGCTGTAATGAGCTGAAATGGCTGGGGCATGAATTTTGATGGAGGAAAAGGAAAGGCCCTTCTGAAGCATCTCAGTTAAGTATTGAAGAATCTGAGGTAAATTGGGCACTGCTGTGGCCATCCCTTGAGTTTGGTTCCAGGCACAGAATCTTTTCCATTTTTCAGCATAAGATTTTCTAGTACTAGGCCTCCTTGCATCCAAAATGACATCCAGCACTTGTTTACTGAGGGATGGTAATGGAGAGATCAGGTAATTAGCCAGGCTGCCAGGTTCAGGGTTTGAAGCTGGGGGTGCAGAATCTGGCTCTCCTGCTGAAACAGCAAGGTAGGGGTCTGAGCTAGGTGCCATGGGGCCAGCTGTGATGCACTGCGCAAAAGGGGGTACCAGTGTTGGCGTGGCCAGTCTGGCGCAATCAGTATCATCCTTGGTTTGTCCTGTTTGATCTTTAGTAGTACCTTGGAGAGGAGAGGCAGAGGGGGAAAGGCATAAACTGATAGATTTTTCCAGCTGAAGGACAGAGCATCCACTTTCCAAGCTTGTTTGTGGGGAGTCCTTGTGCAGAATTTGTCCAATTAGTAGTTCTGGGGGGAGGCAAACAGGTCTATATCTGGGATCCCCCATTTGTTGATCAACATGTTGAAAATCTTTGGTTCCAGTTTCCACTCGTGTGGGTCCATGAGATTTCTGCTTAGTTCTTCTGCCAGTGTATTTAGTTTTCCTGGCAGGAAGTGAGCTTGTAGATGCACTTGGTAGCTCAAGGCTGTGTTCCACAGAGCCATGGCTAGTCTGCAGAGGGGTTAAGAACAGGTAACCCCCCCCCCGCTTGTTTATGTACAACATAACAGTGGTGTTATCCGTCTTTACCATTAATTGTCCTGGAAGAATGTGGTCCTTGAAGGCTGTCAGAGCATTCTGTACAACTAACATTTCTTTTTGACTGATATGCAGGTGCATTTGACTTGGGTTCCATTTGCCATGAATGCACTTCCCTGCCAGGTGAGCCCCCACCATGCATAGTCTGATGCATCTGTTGTTGGGGTTTGGGCAGCAGGGGGTAGAGTGAATGGTAGTCCCTTGTTTTGGTGGCAGGCCTCTGCCCACCAAAGGAATTCTATCCATAGGCAAGGTATGATAGGAATCATTGCTTCTAGATCCTGAGAATGTTGACACCATAGGCTTTTTAGATACTATTGTAGTTTCCTCATATGCAGTCTGCACGAGGTCATGAACCCCAAGGCTTACAGTATTTGCCTTGCAGACAGCAGGTTTTTTGTGGCCACTAGTTTGAAGTAAGTTGTCAAATTAATTTGTTTCTCTGGCGTGAGGAAAGCCATCTGGGAAGTTGTGTTCAAGCTTGCTCCCAAGAATATAATTTGTTGACAGGGTACCAGATGTGATTTCTTTTCGTTTATGGTGTACCTCAGACAAGTTAGCACCTTTTGTACAAATGCCAGATGATTCAGAAGTATGTCCTGGCTTTCTGCCTGAATTAGACATTTGTCCAGGTATGGGTATATTTGAATATTTCTTTGCCTGCAGAATGCAATGACTGGAGCTAGGCACTTTGTGAATACCATGGGCGCAGTAGATGAGCCAAAGGGCAGTGCAGAGAACTGATAGTGCATGCAGCCTGCTTTGAAGCATAGGTATCTTCTGCAAGATTCCCTGATTGGGATGTGCAGGTAGGCTGCCAACCAGGCATCTTTGCCTATCATGGGAAGCAACTGGTGAAGAGTTAGCATCTTGAATTTTGGAATCACCAAAAAGTTTTTTAGGATAGACAGGTCCAGGATAGGACGCCATGAGTTGTCTTTTCTGGGTACCAGGAAAAGTCTTGAGTATAAACCTTGTCCCTTTTCCTCTTCTGGTACAGTCTGAATAGCCTTTAATATTAAGTGAGAGTGTACTTGCTTTTGAGCCTCTGCCCACTGATTTGGGGGTAGATCTGGACAACCATTTGGGGTTGGTAACGTGTGGAAGTGAAATCTGTATCCTTGGGAAACTATGTTTAAAACCCATTTGACCTGGGTAATGAGTTCCCAGTTTTTTGCTTGCAGAGCAATATTTCCCCCTAGGAGCAGTCAGTTGAGAAGTGCTTGGAAGTTTTAAAGTTAAGTCATTGAGACAGCTTACCATGGGGGGAGTGTTACTACTCCCTGATTTGGAAGTGGGAGCCCCCCTCTGTACTGTGCGTACCCTGGGACTGAAGCTTAGGTGTTCTGCTGGTTCTGAGTTTGAACTGAGAAGGCCTGGAAGAGGCAGGAAAGGACCATTTTTTGAGGGCCAATGCCTACTAAATCTAGGAGGCTGCACTTGTAAGAAATCTTTAACAGTTTGCATAGATTTAGCTTTTTCCTCCATCTTTTTAAGAACTTCTTCCGCTTTGTCACCAAACAGGCGGTCCTGATTTAAGGGAGCATTCAGCAATGTAGTTTTAACATGATCTGGCAAAGATTGCTCCTTAAGCCAAGCATGCCTTCTAAGTACTGACCCGGTGACAGCTGCGCTGCAAGATGCTGCTAGTGAATCAAAAGTATGTTTTCCAACCTGTTCAGCAGAATGCAATAAATCCTGTAAATCCTTATTTTCAGCACAATCAGGAATCAACATAATTTTCTGTTTAAGCAATCCAATAATATGCTGCTGATACTTTAACATATGAAACTGGCAATTTAAGTCCCTGATGGCTAAGGTTACAGGGGTGTACACCTTCTTGCCCCATCTATCCAGGGCCCTGAAATCTCTATCAGAGGGGGTAGGATTTTTGGCAGTAGTAGCCTTAATGCCCTTGGGTCCCTGTGAAATGGTCTCAGGGTTCGCAGTAGGATTTTTTAAAAGGAACTTATGAGAATCAGGAACACCTTTCTGGGAGCAGGAGGTAGAGAGTCAGGGGCCAAGCTAAATTCCGAAAAGGCATCATCAACAATGTCCAGCACAGGAGGGATAGCTAAAGGTCTGAGTTGGGACAGGAGTAAGAAATCTCTAAGCCTCTTTTTAGAATCAGAGAAATCCTGGCTTTCCCAGTTAAAATGTTCCCTAAGAGTATGCAAGGTTTCACCAAAAGAAAAATCCTCTGACGGAGAAGCAGAGGGAATAGAGTCCTCTGCATCAGAATCCTCATAGGTAGATAAGGGTAAATCCTGGTCATCAGAGGAGGCAGAAATTTCAGAATCCTGGTCAGAAGTATCATAAGCAAATTCAGTCCTAGGTCTCTTAGAGGGGGAAGGTTGGCTTCCACTGATTAAAGTAATAAGGTCTTCTGCCATTCTTATTTGTTTTTTAGGCATAGAGGCCTGACTATGCAGTCTGGGTGTCAGTTTCCTAGGCATAGTTTGAGTTTTAGGCCTAGAAGAAAAAGATGGCATCGGTTTAATATGCAAGTCAGTAGGCCTGACTACACCCTCAGAAGCCGGTGCCTGTACAGCGGCTCCGGACCCATCCAAGGAAGTGACATCTGCAGGTTCCACAGTTGAAGCATCTCGTGGCATACTGGACTCCGAATGGGTCTCAGTAGAGGCCTGCGAATCTGAAGTAGTGGGTATCAGTGCCTCACTGAGTACCGCCGAACTGGTGACTAGCTTAGGAGAAGCGTCTTCTGCAGCTTTGGACTTAGGCGGCCTGTCTCTGTCTTTATCTTTGCGTTTTTTCAGGATGTCGGTAGTCGGGTGGCTTACCGAAGACATATCTGGATAATTGAACAGAGTACCAAAATATTTAGAAGTAAAAATGTACCGACGATGAATAGTTCATAGTTTAAATAAGGCACAAAACCAACAGCGAGGTACGTTGTGTTTAGAGCTAGGCAAGGAATAGAGTACAAATGAAAATCTTTATGAGATATTTGCTTTCCACAAGAAATACAATTACTGACTTTTACTGACATCGGTTTAGATCCAGAAAAAGTTTCCCCAATGGGGTACTTAGCTTTAGTTGAAGACTTCGGTTCTCAAACTCGAAAACAAAAATTTCAGGAGATGGCCGACCGGCACTTGTGAACTGCTTCTACTTAGGGCACCGCATGGCTAGAAAGACTGATGTAATGTCATCGGCTGCATGCTTTATACCCCTGACTACCTGACGTCACGGAAGACGAGACAGCAACCGATGAAGAACCCAGGACTTTGATAATCAGGCCGACTGAGAGCTACTGCAAGCAGATAACCCAAATGTGATGACTGCAACAGTGAAACATGAAGAACATCAACATGTATATACTTATTTGTTAAGTGGGCCAGCAGACTCATCTAAATGGACCCCTTTTCAGTTATAATTAGAGACCTAGGTAAAACAAATGTACAACAATTTTATCTAGTGTTAATTAGGAATTTGTCAAGGTATAGAAACCAATGAAACATGAAATATAATACTCCTAATACCAAATGATAATTCAATATGTAATTTCCCAGTTGGAAGGCATCAGCACTCTTAATGTAAGATTGAGAGTCAGGAATGAACTTGGTACTATACGACATATAAACAAAGAAAGCAGAAGTCACTTAAGTTACTTTCTGAAAATAAGTGATTTAACTAAAAATTACCTGACAGTCAGTGGGCAATCTGCAGCAGAATGCAACAAAGAAATGAAGGTATGGATAGGACAGCGGTTATCTCACACAATGTACACACAAGCTCTGGTTTTCAGGAACATAGCAATTTCCTGAATTCTTCAAAGCCGTCAACACGGATAATGGAACACCAGTTCACTCATGTCATGAGAAAATTAATCTAAATCTAACTAATCCTAGTTAATAAATAATGGAAAGGAGTTAACCTTCATGCAAGAATCTAAAGAGTGCCTTGGTCTTAAAACAAAACCTATGTGGATCTAATATCTGACTCGAATAGCTAAACTGGTGGAGGACACACCACGACTATAAGAAGTTGACCATTTATTAAGGTGAACAAGGGCGCAGTAAATATATTTAGGAAGCCGTCAACATTTGTTCGACAGACGCATCCATTAGTGGAAGCTTTTGAGAAAGCAATGGAAAGTGATTTTAACAAGTTGTACAATAGCAATAATGATAGGAAACATGACTTTTATAATTTAAGCCAAGATGAACAAAAAGCACTTAAAGGGCTACAATCAAATAAAAGTATAGTCATAAGAGGAGTTGACAAAGGGGGAGCAGTAGTTGTTCTGGATACAGACATGTATAAAAATAAGATGCAGAATTTATTAGAGGATAGAGAGACATATCTTAATATAGATGTGATAAAATTAAACAGAATCATTAATAAGGTACAAGATGAATTATATGATTTGTTTTTATGCAATGTAATAGATTTTGACCTATACAAATATTTTTTTAATAGATAAACCTGTTATACCCACTTTCAGAGGCCTTCCCAAGGTTCACAAAGATATTAAAGATCCACCAATGAGACCGATAGTGTCGAGTAAGGGAAGGCTTACAGAGACTCTCTCTATATGTCTGGAAAAACAGTTGAGGAAAGTAGTAGAACAAACAGAGACAGTAGTTAGGGACACCAAACAGTTTATAGAGAGCCTCTCTGAATATACTACTTTAGATAAAAACAGGGAGATTGGATATATGGTGACATTAGATGTAACCTCACTGTTTACTTCTATTCCAAATGACACTGGAGTGGAGTATATGAGGTTGTTTTTAATAGAAAAGAACATGAGAAGAGATTTAATAATAAAGTGTGCAATGTTAATGGATATAGTTTTAAACAATAATGTGTTTGTCTATGGGGAATAGTATTTTCTACAACAAAAAGGGGTTGCCATGGGCACCTCATTTGCAAATTCATACGCCAACATCATAATGGCCTATTGGGAACACACCTATATAATGAGAAGTATATATAAAGAAAATATTTTGTGACAAACATTTTTGTAGATGATGTTTTTCTGTTATGGAAAGGAGATGAGGGTAAACTAAGAGAGTTTGTAGATTACATAAATGGAACGACAGACTTCTTAACCCTGACAGGAAAATGGTCAACTGAAAGAATAGAGTTTTTGGATGTTCTACTTATAAAAGAAGGAAGCAACATAAGTACACAACTTTATAGGAAAGAATGCAGAAAAAATTCAATATTGCATCGTACAAGCATGCACCCCTCCCATATTTATAGTAATATAGTAAAAGGACGGCAATAAGAGCATCTAGACTCACGAGTCAAGATTCAAAGTTTAAAGAGACAGTCGAGACGTTACATAGAGTTCGAAGAAAGAAAGAGGATATAAAAAAATGAAACACACCATTTATTTAATGATAATACAGTCAGAAGGACTACAACAGGGAAACCATACATATATAGCAGCAATCATGACTCAGATACACATGAAGAAACAAGAGGTAAAATAGATGTCAGTAAGCCTGTGATATCCTTTACAAATAATAATAAGAAAATAAAAGAGATTTTTATAAACAATTGGAATATTTTAACAGTGGATGATAGATTACGTAGATCAGAAGGGGATGTCCCTAGTTTTACCTATAAAAATACCAAATCCCTGATACGTATGCTATGTTATGAAAGTAATGACAAGAAACAGATGGAGTCAGTCAGAAAAGGGACATATGCGTGTAGGGGATGCAATCAATGTCCACATATGTTGAATAATAAGTTTACTCACCCGGATACAGGGAGAGATTATGAATTTAATTTGTATGCAGATTGCAGGACGTGAGACTTGATTTATTTAGCTATGTGTATGAAATGTGCTTCCTTCTATATAGGTATAACCAATAGAACCTTAAGGAAATGCATAAAAGAACACATATATGCTATAAATAAGGAAGACGAGAACAATGCCTTAGCGAAACACATCATTGAAAAAGGAACCACGCGTAGTTTTAGGTTCATAGTGATAGAATCTACACATCAAAATGTCGGACTAGGAAATCAAAAGAATTACACTGAACAAAGGAAATTAGATGGATCCTGAAGCTACAAGCAGACAAAGGCTCAGGACTTAATGATAGTCTCCCTGAAGCCTTTTCTGGTAGCGAGAAATTTTAAGCATTGAACGTCTTTCTCATAAAACACTCTATAGCCAATAGATTTATTTGAGATGAACACACTATTTTTTAGGTGATTTATTTATAGAAATCAGCTTACTGAAATAAAGAATTTTTAGTTTTTTAGATTTGTTTTTATATTGTTATGGGTCAACTTGATGCCATAAGCCCATATGAGGTATATAAGAAGGTTTATAGATGTTTACATATAATTCTGAGCTTTTAATGAAATTGATAGTAGGCTACAAAAAGAATGTTATAGGCACTATCATGATATCAGTTCATTTTATGTTATTTTTGTAAGTAGATGTTTGGTTTACAGTTGAGTAACAATCATGAAGCACTATGCACTTTATAACTGGGATGTTAGAAATGTATATTTTTAAGACATGTTATTAGATTCTGCATTCTGAAAAATGTTTGTATTTTTATTTTCATTTTTTTTTTATATGTTGTTGTCATTTATATATACATTTTGTTTCCAGCACTGAGATGTTAATTTAAATTATATATGCATTTTTAAATACGGAGATATGCATTTCATATATTTTTGTATGAAAAGTTTATTAGACGAGATTAAGTTATAGTAAAGTTTTATGAACTTATGACAGCCTTTAAATAGGCTTATGAGTTAGGGCTGAATTAAAGGAATAAATACCGCCATATGATCACATGATGCCATTTAAATAAGTTATCTAAACAGTATATGATTGGCTGTGTAATAATAGGAACAGGATATTTAAAAGGTGATTAATTCAGTGTTCTTTTAACAGTCTGATGAAGCATTCATGTGGAATTTGAAAGTGCTTACTGGGAATGTGTTATTTTTGTTTTGTTGTGTTTCACTTTAATAAATGGTCAACTTCTTATAGTCGTGGTGTGTCCTCGACCAGTTTAGCTATTGGACTTCTGTTGCTGTCTTTGAGGCACTTTACCCTTGGATGTGATTGTCTTTGGATATATAATATCTGACTCTCCTCTTGCTACTGAGCTCTTTTCCTGTGCTGACAGTCCCCCGGTGTCATATTCATAGCTCTGATGCACCTACGTTCTATTTAAAAGTTTCTGTGCCCTTTTGACACAAAACTTTTGAGTCACCTTCCGTTCCTCTTGTAGCAATGGTTTAGATGGATTATATTTCAAATTTCAGAAAGACGGTACTGAACTGCCTGCTCCAGCTTGGGATTCTGTTTTACATTTCCTTGTTTTCGTATTGGATGATTTCATCTTTTTATTTTTCATTTCTGTTTGTTTTGGATGTTGAAGAGGTCTAAAATGGCACAATGGGGTTGGAAAACTGTTGTCATTACTCAAACTCCCCAGGGAGAAAGTTAAAATCCATCAGAGGTGAAACATTGCCCTTTGTTGCACAAACAATATATGACACCATGTCTTTAACCACTAAATGCCAAAAGTGTGCCATGATGTTTATGCGTCATACACAATGATGTGTTTAACCCATGCTGACAAAATGTCTGATAATCCAATTATATACTATTGTATATTCAAGCAGTAGTACCTTATTAGAATGCTCACACAAGAAAAGTAACCACATCATAATCAGCCTTAATTCTTTTAAACCTAGTTCATGTGTCCCTAGTTTTGGCCCCTGGAGGGCATGACACTGTCACAATCATCTCACAAGACCCAATGAGATATGTGTCTATTTTGCATGAGTCACTGATTACTAGGATGTTGTTGGGCTTGTAAGAATACCATCATTATGGAGTTTCAAGTCTGGCTTGTTTCAGTGTTAATCCTGGCATTTTGTTGTGATGGACTACCCTCATTGCTGTAAGTTTTGTTTATTATGGTCAGTGAGAGTACTCTGTAATACTGTGTGTATTATGTTCGCTTTATGAGCTTATGACTTGTTGAGACAGAGCTCAGGCCTTATGAGAAGTACCACTGTATGTAACTAGAGTGGGGACAATGCTGAACGTTTAGCATCGCAAGTCTGGGTATAGCTAAAACCTCTGACAGTTATTGAAAGTCATGTAAAAAAGGGGTGCATTTTCTAGGTTATCTGGCACATGGTACACTGGGCACTTTCCCATATTGGTGTCCCTTCAACCAAAGCATGAGAGCCAAATGAAAAAAAGATCTTCCCAAAGTAGAGGACAAAAAAAAGTACACAAAATAAAATAAAAAAGAGGGTTCATAGGTTTATAAGTGCATACTTGGCTAACAACCACTGCAGCCTTTAAAGCCTAGCCATGCAACTCAAATGTATCCTTCTGTACATCTGTAGCACTGAGCCATGGATGCAATATCAGCATTTATTATGAAGCCACAAATATCCTTGTAGCTTCATTAATAAATGATGATATTCTAGTCATGCCCCACTGGAACCTGCTGATGTACCCCCTAGCAGCACGTGTCTGGGGCAACCAACCCATTCACTGTTCTAGTTGTAGCTTTTTTTTTTTTCTGTGAGAAAAATTCAGTTACATTATCTGAACAACCAATACCTAGCAAGCCTTTGAAACTTAGCTTGTGACACATACCCATACTTAAAAGTGAGACATTTCCTGTAAAAAGTATAATTTCGATAAATGTGTAGTGCAAGTCAAAACCCTAATTGTACTATTGCTAAAGGATACGACATTGGTAAGGACTGCAAACAGGCTTCTGTTTCATCTGCGTGGTGTATATTCTAGCTTGTTTACAGCTACCTTAAAGAGCACTACTACTTACTCGAATCAGCCATTTTAAACGCAAGCCAGAAATGGTGGTCAAAGCTAAGAACAGCGCAATGCTCAGTTTAATCACTTTAATAGGCCTTCACAATATGACCCTGTAGTACTGTCACAAGAATGAGCAGATGAGATAAGAGCTGGATGGGGTTTCTAAACTTTTATTAACAAAATAAGCAGACAACACAAGTGCCACTAGATTAAGAACACAAGTGTCAAATAAGTAGGGCAGGGGAAATCAAAATACACTGAGCTGTGTCTTCCTGCAGCTCCCACAATGAAACAATCACCTGATTTCCTTACATCAAATGATGCTTTTTTCTCAGCCTCTCCTGCAATTCAGGAACAGTCAACTCATCTGGGCTCACAAATGTTTCTCATTTCCTGCCACAATTTAGAAATACTTAAACCCTTTGGACTTAGGGAAGTCACTATTTCACACCAAATGCTTTTCAACTATCCCATTAAACAATTTTGGCTTCAACCTGGAATTCCAGAATGCCCCCACTATTTCTTTCTCCTTGTTGTCCTTATTTTCACACTTTCCTTTTTTGCTTAAATCTTGCTGTGTGGTTAATCCAGTAACATCATACTGGATGTACAGACTTACCAAGCTTTGTGCAGATCAAGGGTCTGTCAATTTGCTTCTTCTACTTCATTCACTCCAGATAGGCCCTGTACATGCCCCCTGCAGGCCTTCAGTTCAGACAGCATCAATTCTCAATAGTACATGTATGAACACAAAAAAAGTCTAGGTGGGCTCACCATATGGATTATAATGGTCTACCTTCCACCACTATTTCAACTGGCTTCTACAACAGTGAAGTACATCCTCATAGTTCTTCCAGGTTGTTTCCTTCAAAGCTTTCTATAGCATCAAACCTAAATATTTCACCCTAAATCTCTCAGGTTTTCCTTCCTCTTTGGGCCAAGTCACCTTGGAGCATCTTACCTGATCACCTTTATAATCTCATTACCAAAAAGTTTAGGTCTGCCTCCTTGACATATTCAGTAAATATCCCCAACCCCCCAGTAACACCTTGCCTATCTGATCTACAATTAGCACACAGTCATCTTCAAATATGGCAGCATGCCTTTTCCATTCCCTTTCCATTCTTTCTTACTTATCTAACATATTTATTTCTCAGCCAAAATATCTATTACAAGCAAAAACTGGTTAAGTGGCAGTGGTAAACCCAGGCCCCTTACCCTCTCTGCATTTATTTTCATGACTACTGAGCCACTAATTACATGCTTATCGCTCTGCTCTTTATGCAATAACCACTAACCTCAGGCTCAGAAACTGGCCTGTATTCCTGTTTCCTGTAAGGTCTGTGCTTCTAAATAGAAAGCTTTTGTTATGTTAGTGAAGGTAGTTCCATGATTTTCTTTTTGCTTCTTTTCATAATCCTCCAAGAAGAAATCTAGCAAATGCCAGCTATCTTTAGTAGTTCTTCAGTCTACAAAATACCTTTGATGGTCCTAATTAAGTACTCTTTTTAACCTCTACCTAAAATATTACCTGGAATTTTAGCATTTATAAGTGAAACTGGTCCACAGGTTGTCAATTCAGTTTTATCAAACTCTTAGCTGGACAAAAGTACCACACTAGCTTGCCCAAAGCAGCACAGTGGGTCTTCACGCTTTCTAGCTGCATTATATCTGTTCCCAATGACTCATCATCTCCTTGGCAAACCTATAAAATCCAAGCTTGAAACCATCTTGTTCAATGGCCTTATCTCTGTTATATACTATCTCCTCATTGCTTATGTTTAATATTTACATTTTCCTCCTTTTCCATATTTCCAGTGTTAATTTCTTGACAATTTTTCCACACACACAGATTTTTTGCACGAGTTCACTTTCTAACTCCAATGTTTCCCTTCCTAGAATTCATATTTTGAGGAACTCTTTGTCTCCTGTTCCTACAAACATCATTTGTTCCTACAGTGTGTGTTTTAGTTTCCATCCTTTTATTACTTTCCCTACAATCTCATGTTGCCCCCCCCATGTATTAGCTCTCCCCTCTAAGCCTTTCTTATCACAATCATAATTTTCTTCTCTTTAACAGATTCTGTTGATCTGATCAATTACATCTGTGATGCTCGTGCACTGGCCCAGCAATCAGGGAGCCTCAATCCTCACCACTAACACCAGTGAGGGGTGTCCATATAGGAAAAGGATAATAAATACACACACAGTAAATTACAATTCCCCTTAAGAGCACACAGAGATCACAGTCAGTCTGGGGCTGGTTTCTCCCTTTCTTTCCAGGTCCCCAATAAGACTCCCCACTGGCACAGCTATAGGGTCCAGATCTCTCCCTAGTGGGCAAGCTAAAACCTACAGCACCCTCTTTGTCCAACCAGTGCTTCGTGTCCCTGCCCAAGTAGCTGACACACACACACTTTGAGTTAAGAGTTATATACAACCACACAGACACTCTGGGGAAGGCTGGCACACGTTCTCCGGCTGTGCCCCTTTTACCCAGACTATACGGTAGTACCACTTGCCACCACCCACTAATATTTATCAGCTACCAAAAGGCCCTTATGAAAGGGTGTCCAATTATACTGTGCATTATTATTATTATCCAAATGGTAAGTGCAACTGAACAGTCAAGGCTTATTTGGAGTGACTCGGACAGTATCACTATATACATGCAGTGTACTCTAGAACTTAAATTATCTCTACACAAAACAGCCACAGTTGAAAGGTTAAAATATTTAATAATAAATAATAAAAACACAAGACAATACTTCTTACTACATAGTGCTAATCAACAGTTCAGAGATCACAGGAAAATGCTTAAAATAACACAGTAGAATAGTTCTGACAATCAACACAGAAAAAAACCTAATCTAATCTTCCTAGTTTCTAGCTATATCTAAGAGAAAACACAGTTCTAAAATAAACTTACATATAGAGGAAGACAGTGCTGGTGATGTTGGATGTTCTCAAGACAAATGCTAAATGCCCTCATTCTTTCTGTCCTTAAATTGATAACACAGTACCACTGATTCATTTCAGATTACATCATTTCTTTCTGGTTCCCAGGCTAACAGAACTCAGAGGTTAATAGCCCTTTTGATCTTGCAGTTGGTCAGGAAGCCAGAGCAATAAAATAAATTATACATGCAAATTCTAGACATTAACCCTGGCCTCAAAACAATAGGCAGAATGGCTTTATCTAGACATCTTGGCTCAGAGTTTTGACATCAAAGAATTGACTTATCAGCTTTGTTACAGCAGAGTGCACTGTGGTTATATTTTTGCAATTCCACATCCAACAGCATTTTCTTCCATTTAAAAGAACAAGCCTGTGGCTTACATTAATATTTACAAATTACAGAATTATCTACAAAATTCTATCTAGCTAGGCTGGCAGCCTTCACCTATCTTCACAACATCTATTAACACCCACTGTTTAATTAACTACTACTGTTATCTCTTTTCCTGTCCATTTTATTTCTAGCTTAAGAAGACTGTAGTCTGAGAAATACACTTCCCATTTTCACTTTCTGACAACTCTTCTACAATATATTCACTAATTATTAAGTTACTTATTCTGTCTTCTTAGTCTTTTCTATATCAGAGAATGTACACTATTCTCAGCTGGTCATGTAGGGACCTCCAAACATCCATCCAAATGTTTCATCACCCTTCTTTCTTATCATCATCACCCCTCTAATGGTTTTCTTCTTCAAACATTTCCTTTTTTGTACCAAGGGTGGGAGATTATAATCACCAATTAATGCCTAGTCCAACCTCCCATCCTCTTCCTGCCACCTATGAAAGAGCTTTTCAAAGAATTGAATTTCATCCTTAAGCATATTCCTGAAAGACTTTTCATTTTCACAAGTAATTTGCATATCTTCCTTAAAGCAATTTGGCCATGACTGTGTGTGAATCACTGCATCCAGTGAATCAAGTGCCGTGATGCATTTGCTTTGTTTTAATTTAGTATTTATTCGAGTCATCTTTTAATAAAAATCTTCACAAACTCTTTATTATTCCACGGCCCAAATAAATTTAGTGCAGTCCATTCTGACATCACAGCAAGTAGGGACAGCACTCCTTCCATAGACTTTAATGGGTGTACCTCTGCACATGGGAGGCAGTGTGCCCACTAAAGTCTATAGATGCACTTCATGCTTTCACTACCATGATGTCACTGAGGTTAAAGTTCACTTTAAGTTCAGTAACATGATTCTAGGGAAAGTGCTAGTAGAAGAAGTCTTTCCACCAGAAAAAGAGTCTGAAAACACATTTTCGAATGCTGCAAAAATGTCATTCAGCACTTCATGCACTATCTGATGGAGTTCAAAGGTAAGAAATTATTTATGACAAAAATCACTTTAATGTCTTCCAGAAAGGTGGGATTGTAAGTATAGGGATTGGGAGGGTGGCCTAATGGTTAAAGTGCTTGTCTTACAAACACAAGGTGCAGGCTTTGAGTCTCACAAGGGATAATTGGCTAGGCTTAAAATGGCTTGCAAGGGCAGTTAGCTTAGTACTAATCTATGAACCTATTTTGTGGTACATTTATGCCACGCATATAAACACTAATGTGTGTGTTTATGTACAGCATCCATTTATCTTCATATTTTTTGTGGTATTACTTTTTCTGGGAGAAGCCTAAAACTGGTCCTTGAGGATCAGCTAACTAGCCAGGTTACTAAGTAAACAAACTGACACCCCTATTAGTCAGAAGGATCCATTTTCCATGGTAAACTAGAAATTTCTGCAGGTTATCTATTGTGCTCAATCACACAACAGAAAAGCAGAGCTATAGGAACGAAGCCTAAACATGCACATCTGATCTAGTTTGCATCTCAGTAAGACAGCTTTACTTAGCTATTTACACTGAGAGGCATATACACATGGCAGCAGAAATCTGTGTTTTTACTCTTACTGTCCAATGGTATATACAGTTCTTTTGTTTTCTGTATATATGGTTATTTTTGGGGGCAAATGTTGACTTACTTCTTACATTCAGATTAAGATGTATATTAAAGAATATGAAAAGCTTGCAATCTTGAATGGGTCTTTTTCCTTCTTGAATAGGTGCCTTGCCCCTTCCTGAATTTCCAGCAGCACACATGGCTCATTTATGAGAAAGTTTCAGACGGGAAATGACAAAACAGCAACACTGATCTCTAGGAAGAGAGACTGACCAACATTCAGTCACAAATCTGGATCTTTCAAATTGAGGCATACAATGACATCTCACAAGACAAACTGTATTCCTCCACCTTGCATATAGATGTTATTACCTACTGAGTGGAGTGGGTTCTAGGCTGATTGGCAGAAAACCTTTATGTATGTAAGCAAAACGGTGCTAAAGTCACAGAAAGTTTTAGTTAATAAGTTCTGATTTGACAGTATTTCAAACCATGGAAGAAACAGAGTAAAACAAGTATACTCTACATGATGTTGAATAATGTGTTAACGATAAAAGTCCCTTTCAAGAATAAATGACTTCAGAGTTTTAGAAATAACCTTGAGACTACACAACTGCAGTGATTAAAATTCTTCTAATATTGTGTGGACTTCGATTGCACCAGAAATTGTTCAGTTCAATGCCTCTGAGGTAGAGATAATTACACCTGACAAAATCTCATCCATGCTTTAAGTAACAATTGATCTTTATTACAAGAAGGTGCTATACTGCATCTGGTAATTAAAAAGAGACTGCTATTACTTTTCTACCACAGATATTGCTCATTACATCAGAAAATATAAGGGAGAAGAAACTAGTCAAAGGGCTGCATGCAGTCTGCCTCAATAAAAATGAGACAGCAAGTATTATGTGACTCAGCTATGACAGTCGCTCATTCTTATCCAAGGACATAAATAAAAGTTAAGAAAAACTTTGCCATAGAGTTACAACATAAAGAGACACTCTAAACAGAACATGCCGGCAGGCTGCTAATGCTGGAGAAGTCAGTCTGCTGTTAAAGGAAGCGTATCTTTTTGGAAATGGAAGGATAGTGAGATAAAGCAGACAGCTATGAATTACAGACAAATTATAAAACATGTGGTTCTAAACCCAGTTTAGCTTGGTCTCATATGTTGTCAGAGTCACAGACAGCTATGCCAGTGTACTGATTGATCAGTGATCAAAAGGTATCATACACTTGGCAGTAACAACCAGTAGGAGATGAAGTTTTAGAAGGAATCAAAGAACAATACCTAATGACACACCACTGCAACTTTCCGCAGCAGTGAAAAGCTAGCAGTGCCACGTATGGTCGCTTTCTCATTCTTACTGCATCAGCAGCTTCTGTATTTAGTAGAGTTTAGTAAAGCAATATGCAGGGAATAACTAATATTTAACTTTCCTTTATTCAGCAATTCTTACAGTAGTACTCCTTAGATTTTATATACTGCTGTTAGTCATCCAGTGAAAACAAGACAGACAGACAGGCATGCAGTTAAAAGATCCTGCAAAAAGGATGCAGACAAGACTACGATGTGAAGTAGACAATGGGGGTAAGATAGCATACATACCTGCAGGAAAGCAAGTAAGACAATGGATGGACAATGAGTGGATGCTGAGCATGAGTACAACAGCACAAACCACGCTGCAAGTACGACAGCACAAACCATACTGGTACAGTTTTGAGAAAAAGGAAAATGTAGAGGATTTAGATGAACAATGCCTCCCTAAAAGACTAATTACTTTTATGGGTTTTAATTACAGAAGACATAATGAGATCAAACAAAAAAGAGCTTGCACATTCATAAAATGTTCTCAGAGTTGCACAACATAAAGTTGTTGTCAGTACTTCCTAGGTTAAAGAATGGTCAGATTCCACATTTTGGAATGCCTGGTTCCTGCACTCCATGTGTTTAGGGTTGCCAGCTGTCCAGTTTTTGACCGGACTGTCCGGTTTTCTGACAAATGGTCTGGTTACCAATTTCATTCAAAACCGGACATGTGAAGTCTGGGTTTTGTGCCGCTGCCAACATTTTACAGATGCAGAAGAATTAATTTTACGTTACATACACACAGAAGGACAAAATCATGCTCCATCAGAATCCACCTACCTTTGCTAGCAGACCTACAACTAAACAAAGATGTCTTTTTGGCATGCATGACACTGAACACCAGACCAGATCGAAAAACAGAGCAGCAGATGCCTCACCCCTTGTGCTTATGCGTCCTGTCTCTTCATTGCTTGTTTCATGGGAAGGGAAGGAACCAATGGAGGACTCATGCGCACAATAACGTAATTTACATACAAAAGTGCGTGTACCTGCTGCCCGAGTCAACATGGCTGGCTGGTCTGGTTTTATTCATTAAGTCGTGAAAGCTGCTCGTTTTAAGTGGTGAAAGCTCCATTTCTACAGTAAGGTATTAGAAGCTCTGTTGGTATTTTCTGCAGTAAGGTAGCTCCTCTGTATTTTCTGCAGTAAGGTAGGTAGCTCTGGTTGTGTGTGTGCAAGCTCCATTTTGTATTATGCTGCCTGGAAGGAAGCTTGTATTTTTTGCAGTAAGGTTGTGCAAGCTCCATTTTGTATTATGCTGGAAGGAAGCTCCGTTTTTGTAGACTGTTATGCTGGAAGGTGTGTAATATGCTGGAAGGAAGCACTGTTTTTGTAGACTGTTACGCTTGAAGGTGTGTATTACACTGGAAGGAAGCTCCGTTTTTGTAGACTGTTATGTTGGAAGATGTGTATTATGCTGGAAAGAAGCTCTGTTTTTGTGGACTAGAAGGTGTGTGTATTATGCTGGAAGGAAGTTATGTTTTTGTAGACTGGAAGGTGTGTGTGTGTGTGTGTGTGTGTGTGTGTGTGTGTGTGTGTGTGTGTGTGTGTGTGTGTGTGTGTGTGTGTGTGTTTGTCGGGGGGGGGGGGCTAATGTTTAAAATGTGTTATCTGTCCAAGATACACTTTTATCAACTGTAAATACAGAGCCTGAGGTACACTTGTTGATATGCAGCAGGATTTAAATTAATTTAATTTTGCAGACCCTGCGGAAAGGAATGTAGTGTCAGCAAAAACATTAGAGAACGTATTAAATCAATCATCCTCTTGAAAGCTTGTTACAGTGGTATTTTGCCCTCTCCTTTATATTGATTGTGATCATAATGTAAGAAGAAAACACTTTGTCATCGAGCCAGCATCTGGGCTAATGTACTTTCTTACGTGCATGTGCCACTTCAAGCCCACGAGTTGCAGGACCTGGGTTTATTTTATTTTCTGTTCTGTTGGTATGTGCTATTTCAAAGCTATGAGTTGCAGCAATTGGGCTTTTGTATTTTCTGTGTGTATATTCAAGTGTGAAAGTAGGCATCTGGAACAGATAAATAGGGCCGTCCCATCAGCTGATGTCATGGTGATGTCACAAAATGGGTGGAGCATGGATGGGAGAGGGGTGGGAATGGGTGGAGTTATGGGTGATGCGAGGGGTGTGACCTTAGTCTGGTCTTAGCCACAAAGAAAGATGGCAACCCTACATGTGTTTGAGGGTTGGCCTTAGGTCAAGTTGTGCCCTAGGCAAAAGGGCTCCACAGCGCCCACCCACACCACCTGATGCTCCTGTCCTGGTTTATTTACATCATTCAGTTTATTGGAAAAGCGACCCTGCTAGAGTGGTGCCCTAGGCAGCCGCCTAGTTGGCCTATGCCTAAGGCCAGCTATAGTTACACTGATCGCCAGAACCCCGAGTCTGTGATCATGCTGTAAATTGGCTGAACCGTTTGATAACAATTACAAAATAATGCCATTTCAAATGGATATATATTCTCAGCAGCATGTGGTTGGATTTATATTCTCAGCAGCATGTGGTACAACTGTAAGAGACTGCACCAGGGCACGGATCAAACATGGCATAAGAGAATCTTCCAGCTAATCTAGACACAGAGCCAATTCATCCCTTTAACTACAATGGCTTTCAGACATGTCACTGCTCTGACTGTTTCTTCCTATTTCATCTTTTTAAGACTTTGCTGTACTTATAGGATTCACAAATTAAGACAAAATGTACCATAAAAACAACATGGCCTGGGGAAGCAAGTTTTTACACTGCATTGTTACACCTACTGGTAATTCACTTGTGAGTGTAAGGCCAACAGAGCAATTTCATAGTACATCTTTGTGAATGTTGGACTCTTCAGGAAAAAGACCGACAAGAAATGATGTGCAACATTCATATTTACATTTCTCTTCCTTGCTCATTAACAGTTTGACAGTTTGATCTGGGAATGCATGATATTATTACAGTTTGGGATTCTAAAGAACTGTTTTTAAATTTGCTCATGTTTACCTATAACTTCAGCTTCAGATAAACAAAGATGGTAAACAATGTTCATACCCAGCCAGTGGGTCACAGCATTAATTGCTCCAGCTAGTAATACTGAAAGGTAATGCAAACTACAATAACACTGCAGTACCTTGCATTGGTCCTTCAAAAAAAAACTACATAGAATAATCCAGTTCATAATGTTTCACCATCCCTTTCTAAGACATTTCAGGGTGTGAGCTTAAGAAAGTTTCTAATTTCTCCACATTCTGGTCCATCTCACTATCCAGTACAGAAGCAGACATCATTGAACACATAATGTATTTTTATTTTATTTCCATTGATAGCCTGGTTATTTTCACAACTGTCCTCAGTAGGGTTTTTTTCTGTCACACAAAGCAATACCATACTTGAAATACAAAATAAACAGTCGGGGCAGAGCTGTGATGTGTGCTACCTTTTTTTTCTTGCCAATTACCTACAGGGATAAAACATGCACATACATGTTCATGAACTGTAGTGCTCGTACAGTCACCTTTTAAAGTTCAGTCTAGAAGAAGGCATCTGCTTTTAGTATACATTTCATAATGAACTTTTAAACATTTAAATCTCAAGCTAACTTTATTGTCCTTGAACCAACTTCCTCAGTCCCACACTTTTCTGATGTAAATGTATATTACTATTACTACTTTGTTATGAGTCAACACCATGCATTTATTTTCGTCTAGGAGCCGAGTCTGTACATACTCAAAAAGCACCTCTGTGGCCCCACCAGGTCCAAAGCATTGACCTTTCTGAGTTGTCTTCCACAAGCAATGCTAAGACAGCAATGTTCAGATAGCTTGGTGGTATTTGCTCATCTTCTCTGGTCAAAGGCCTAATCTGTCCTCCATTATGGTATGTGGAACTAGTTGGCCATTTCCTTCTGGTCACCCATTTTTCAGTTAACCTCTGGTCAGATATCCACTTTGGATTACAGTTGTAGTTATCACTTATTCGGAGACTAGGCCAAGTACCTGGCTAAAGGATATGGCAGGAGGTATTCACTTATGTGGCATTAACATATTCTTCAAAACTCAGCTATTTAGCTACTTATTCTACGACTGGTTGTTGAGTATGTCCTGGATGGTCTACAATGTATCCTTCTTGTTCCATGTGACATATCACTTTCATATATTACAGACCCAATCTATGACACTATTTGCCCAAAATGTCATTTGTCCATTTTGTGGTATCTGGCCAAAACTTGATCTTCATTGCTAAAACCTTTCAGTAGCCTCTCATTCATAACTTGAAATTCTAGGTGATGTACACGTCTGTGTATATCTGACATCACAAGTCCAATGTAGAGTGTACTTTTCCAGAATAAAAAGACAGGCATAGAGTTGCCAGGTGTGTATGGCACCATAGTTAAATAAAGACCAAATGATCGGACGTACTCTGCATCACTTTGACATCAGAGCTCACAGCTGTCAACTTTCTTGAATGCTTGTACAAACCTTTCCTCCAGACCACTTTTTGGTTGGCATCAAGGTGCTGACATGACTGTTTAATCTAAATTTTACTTCATAAATGTTCTGAATTCCTTTGATGCGAGATATGGAACATTATCATAGGCATGCTATTTCTTGCGGGCACTGAGCTTAATACTGAAAATGTCTTTCCAGATGCTGCCGACACTCTACAGATTATTTCAAGTTACTCGGTTATGTATCAACAGCAGACAGGAGCAGAAAGTTCATAAAGTCAACTCCAGATGTAAATCCTTGAAATTTCAGTATGAAATATATACTACAAGCCAGTACAGCTACACTGCCAATGTGCAAAAGGACATTTTCAAGGATACAGGACTATGGTCAGCTGTAGGAATAATTTTTGATGAACGGACATTCAGTAATCTGCTGGGCTATGGTCTATGAAATGAAGTATTTCAAGTCAGCAGTTTTACAAATATCCCGTCATCAACAAAAGAGATATGAGGAACATCCCAAACTGAATATTCTCTTCTTCAAGGATCTATGACTTCAGAGTTTGGCGTGCATGTATAGGGATGACTGGAGCAAAGCCCGACAACGCCTTTCATTACAGAAGTAATTTCACTAAATATAACTCGTTGTGTTCCTATTCTTACAAGTGAACCTACACTTTGCTGCCAGTGGTACATATTGGGCCACTTTAACATCCAGTGGTATTTTTTCTAAGTCTTCAACCTCCCCCATTCATGCTGGGCCACCAAACAAAAACTTTAGGTAAGTCACTTCCATGTTTACCATCACTAATCATGCATCATATAGTGCCCATCATGCATAGTTTGTACACATCTAAAGCACAGTCTGATTGCAATTACTGCTCTGGGGCCCCATAATAAAGTTCCTTGAGATACGGACAGTTTCTCATTTCCTAGTAGTAAAGGCATGATACAACAAACTATCAAACCGAGGCCATCCTTTTATGACTAACCCATACCTTTGTGACTGTAATTATACAACAATGGATTTAATTGTCCTCCCTGCGGTCGAGTGGCCTCCGAAAGACATGTGTGAATGAGCGTGCCTTCACTGAAGGTTGGGCATCGGGCTGGCAACTCGGCACCATAAAAATCGACTGCGAATCATTAGCGGACTGGAGTTCCACTGTGGCGACCCCTAACCTGGAAAAGCCGAAAAACAAACAGTCATGAAGTTAGTTAAAGCTTGTAGTAGTTTACATTCCTACTCATGATTACAGTTCTGATACAGTCTCCTACAACTCAAAGTCTATTCTTGTCGATCATATCCTCATCAAATTAAATTTCATCTCTGAAAATCTTATAATTTTCTCTTTTTAGTAAAAGCCCTCAAACCTACTGTGTAGAAGTCAGGACTCCTTGTTAAGTTATTCATAGGATCACTTTTTTTGCTGTCACCAGTATATCACATGTATAAATTCTTAATATGCAGTGTTACCCAAGTACCTGTTTCACAGCATACTGCCAAAAGGCAGGTGCAGAAACTGCTCTGAAAACAATCAGGTTATACTGCTACAACTATTTACACATATTAATTATCAAGAACTTTGTGGAACAAATTATTCTAATTACATTTTTAACTGTGCCTGGACAACTTCACTGAAACACTCCCCTCCAGAGATGCACCTAGTTCAGTTAGCACTGCACACAGCCTTCCAATTCTCCCCATTCAGCAAAGTGCAACTGTGTACATCTCATTGCACTGTTAGCAAAGTGCTACATTAACTCCTTGTGCCAGTTCTTAACACACAAAGACATATGCACTCTGCAAGAAATAAAGAAGCCAAAATCACAACCGTAGCTGCTTACATGACTGCCAATACTGCTTGCAGTTGCAAGGACCAATCAATCCTCACACCAAACCATCCAACCACAGGCAGACATTCCTCTGCAGTGCTCATAGCCCCACCCAATAGATTCTGCTTTGGGCAGCCTCCTCCTTCACTCCACCCTTAGCTACTTCTTCCTTCCCTCTACTTTGCTCATATCAGGAATATAAATTATTTTTGGTTGTTAGCAAGGAATACCATACTGCCCTTGACACTGGTTTAGCAGAACTCTGATATATCTACAGATGCAAACATTCTGTGCTTTACATCTGTTGAACACTGACATTATGGGGTCTGACTCATTTGTTCTATTTCATTTCAGATAAAGATCAGCATTTTCCGTTTCTACAGTATCATTTCTACATAATAGCATAAGGTACCACCTCAGCCAAAAGGAATTTCATTGTGTCGTTTGATTTTAATTCATTCACTGCATTTAGGCTCTTCAATGTTCAGAGATTATCCATGTTAACACCCAAAGTCCTGCCCTCTTCTTTGAAGAGGAATGAATCTTACCCAATTTTCTGAAAAAAACGTAAAAAAAAAAAAACCACATATTTGAAGCAGCTTCCATATTTCAACTTTCTACTTTATTAATGTGCTTAAACCTAAGCAGTAAGTGAAAATATCAAAGTTAAGCATTATGAGTGAAAATGTGCAATGAATGTTAAACTGTAATACCTTATCTGAAAAGGTGCACTAAGACCACTGATAGTTGTTAGTCTTTCGGCTTTTCCCGGTTAGGGGTCGCCACAGCGTTACTCCGGTCCGCTAATGATTGGCAGCTGGTTTTTATGGTGTCGAGTTGCCAGCCCGACGCCCAACCTTCAACGAAGGCACGCCCATTCAACGCATGTCTTTCGAATGCCCACTCGACTGCGGGGAGGACATGCAGACTCCACACAGAAGGCACTCCCAACCCAAGCCGAGAATCGAACGGGAGAACCTCTTGCTGTGAGGTAACAATGCTACCGCTGCTGCAGCACCACCACGGAAGTGCTACTAAGACCACTGATAGTGTGAAATAGAAATTACTTTAGTCAAACAATAAGGAAAACTTCAGACTGGATAAAATATTTTAAGAAACTATTCCTAATACTGAAATATAAATCCGAAGAATTAAAATCGAAGTCCAAACTTTATACTAATACTACAGGTATGGGCTGCTTAATGTCCGGGATAGGTTCTATCCCATAGATGACAGTTTTCTTCACAAGCACCAACACAGTTCAGTGCACAGAAACACCAGCAACAATTCCTAAATGGAGAAACAAAATCAATGGGATGACATTTATCTGTAAACGTAACTGCTATAACCAAAACAATATAAAATGGCTCAAAAGAAAAGTGACAGTCTGTCAATGGAAAGGGGTAACAAACTAGACTCAGAAGTCTGTACACTGGCAATTCAAATCACTGTGCAACAAAACAGTTCCAAATATAGAAAGAAGCAGCTGAAATTTAAAACCGACAAGGTTCACAAAGAACCATAAACAGCAATAATTCTGGAGTACAGCAAACAGAGACATGATCAGAATGCAAAATGAGGAACAACAGTCTCAAATACAATAACAAAAATGAGTTCTGGAAACTAACTGCTGCTTGGAAACCTAGGACTGCCTGAAAAAATAATGGTGCATTACCAAACACGACAGACTGAATGAATTAAGGACCCCAGCAAAACAATTCACTGGTTTAAGATATTCTCATACTGTAAGAATTATTCCAGACAAAATACCAGCTTAAGATAAAATTATTAGACTGATCAAGACCAACCTATGTGGTTAATGGCCATTTTCCTGGTTTAAAATGCCTGACGGCTACATGTAAATGTTTTCACAACTATTTCCCCCAGGAGATCCTTTCTGCTTTCATTACAGTCTTTAGCTGTATTAATTATACCACCATTTTGGTAGCCTACAACTGCTATGGGATTGTTTCCTTTTTCTGTCTTCAGATACTGCCACTGTATATATTTATGTCATTTTACTACTTTTTTGTTTTGTTTTTAGATACCTTAAATAAGTTTCACTTAAGACATAGTACACATACATTAACAGAAAAGAAAAAACATATTAACATTTTCATATTCACGCATTACAGATTACATATATGTTTTCTCTCTTTTTAACTTATTATTCACTCCAGCATTATATAAACAGCTCTATTCTTGCCTTCCCCTAAACCTTACTCCTCCTCCTGAACATTATTCTTCAAGTATTGTTTCCACAAATTCCAGTTATTTACACATAGTTTGCTTTCCCTCTTTTAAAGAGCTCACCTCTACAGTTATTTTATGTCATTTACAGTATCTAAACCAGCTGTAATTTTACTGCTTTATTAGTTCAAAACCCAGTATGTGTTTGCATTTACAGTACAATGTAGCTCCATTTCTTATACATTACACTTTGCTATATAGTACTCAAGCCATGATTTTGAGCTACCAGACTGAGACTGAAAATGGACGCATAGGGCAAATCTTCTGCCTTGGTCAACATATATTAAAAGCTGCAATAGTTAACAACTGTGTCATATTTCAAATATTATTGCTGTTGCTTTTGAAAAGTTTGCAGTCATTACTGCCATATAAAACTCCCGTATCATTTAAAATCAGCTTTTCTTGTACCCCCCCCCCCACAAAAAACAGACTGCATCCATCATTTATAATAAAAATTCATTTTTTTTCTCCAACACAAATTTGTTATATTGTAGTCTGTTTTCTATTTGCATTCTGCTCAAGCAGTCACCAATCTACCTATTGGGGAACAATAAGGCATTCTTCTCTCATGTTAAACCTCAGCTTCTATTTACCTTTTTAATTCTGGTATTTAAACTAGAAACAGACCTTTCACATGTGAGCCAGTTCACCGACAATGTATCATGTACTTAGATGGACAGCATTCTACTCCGAATTAGACATGCAAATCATGCAGTCATTGCTTACAGGTCAGAAGATACAACTTTACATCAACAGGGACATAAACATTTGCAAAGGTACCTCTACATGCAAATACCACACAGCTAACCCTACAAAACAAACTGGATCAGCCTGGGCAAACAGTTCCTGTAAACACAGTACTGAGCAGACTTCAGGCATTTGTATGTTTCCTAAATTAAAAACATATATGGTGGTGACTGCCGTGTTTTGTGATCATGTTTATAAGTTATGATTTTTATAAGCTTTATGCAAAGGAACAGATACTAATTATGACCCTGCTTGCAATTACTGATTCTCACACTTATTAGTGACAAACGTTGCTATGATGTGGAAATAAATGGCAAGAACCAACACAGATAAGCAAAGTAGCAGTACAATTTACAGTCAAGCTCTAGTCAGAGATGCACTGGCACAAAGTTTTTTTTAACCCCTTTCCTGTTACCACTTCACAATAAAGTCCCTTATAACAAGTCAACCAAAATAACAAGAACTACAACTGCTGCATTGGTTTCAAAGTCTGCAGCAGTTAAAGAGGATTTATATGTGCTGAAATCATCAGGTATGCAAAATATGTCTATCTGTAAAATACATCTGTTTTGCAAACTGCACGTGACTGTCAAAATATTTATGTGTTGATCCAAAGTCAGGTCATTTACACAACTTTTTGGTCACATTTTACAGTCAAAATATCCTGGTTGCTGTGAACTGTGCTTGTTGAGTTCCAAAGCCATACAAAAAACAGCTTGATATTATGGCCATTTTATGTACTTTGTTGGAAATACACTATTAAACTTCAGTCATTTTCACGAAAAAGGATTAAGAACAAGACCATCTCATTCTCAAGTGGAGGATACACAGTGGCTGTAGACCGTTTTGGAAAAACGCTCCTAGCCAACAAGTAATTTGTACACTAAGCTAAAAGAATTAGCTTACTAAAACTGGGTCAGAGCTTTTGGGAAAAAAATCTGCCTAAAGAGCAAACCTTACCTCACTATGCATCTAGGACCAGTTTGCATCATAACTCAGACCAGAGAGTCCAAATATTGGAATGGGCACAGAATATGGATGCATGTTTTATATTTGCTATGTAAAGATGCCAGCTGGTGTCTGGTCTCCAAATGTGATACTATTAAAAATGAATTTTTATGACCTTACAAAGGCACTAATGAATAAGTTGCTATTAAAAAAATTAAATTGCTACTTCTCCTCCCTCTGGACCCTCTTCTGATCTGGCTGTGCCCCTTGGCTTCCTTGTAAACCTAGCTGTGATCACCAGATAGCACCTTTCTGGGTACGCCAGGATGTGGCCATTTGCTGACTCCTTGGTCAGGTGACCTTGAAGTGGAACAATATTTCAGCCTAGGAGACAGACAGACTTGAGGAAGAGTTGGAAATGCAGCCAGAACCATCACCCTTGAGTTAGCAGGTCCAGTTCCATAACGAAGCCTTAGTATAAAGACAACAGGATATCATCACTGTTCCCTGTATAAGCATGAGATGGCTTATGAGCCTCCTGGTCTCCCTGAGAGGTCATACAGATATCAGGTTCCCAAAGCCATGTCCTCAAAGAAGAGGAGAGTTGGCCATCGGCTATATCACCCTATTCCCTGCATGGCTGACTCTACAAGCTGCCAGAGTTTATTTCCAAACTTGGGTTGCTGAAATCATTTTGTGGGAAATGCTGAGGGTATAAGCATTGCTGCCTCACAGTGCTTAGTTTTCTGGTACATTTCTCAGATTCCAGGCTGGGATGCCTGGAGTCTGCAGACTCTCCCTGTGCCCACATGGGATTCTGTTGATTTGGACAATTCTTTCAGATACTTAATCAAACCCTCTCTTTGTGCTGCAGTGCTACAACTGTTGCACATGCCAAGTCACTCAATATATGTAAACATTCCTTTTCCCATTCTTTAAGTAATGTTGATGCTCAAGGCAAAGAATAGAACAGATGCAAGAGCTAAACACTGACACCCTTAACTTCAAATAAAGTCAACTAGTTGCACCATCCTGTTCCTTCTGACATACAAGCAAGATGACCAGTTAGTTTTTCTGACCATGTCAGCCATGCCTACATACTTTTCGACCTGCAGAGATTGAAAATCGGAACAAAGGTCCTTGAAAAAAAGGTACAGCCAGACACAAGGGATGTAACATACTACAGAAGCAGATGTTTAAAAAAGACAGTGTGACAAAAGTGACAGAAAAATATAAGCACATTATCAGAGAGAGAGAGAGAGTAAAATCTGTAGACTTTAATGAACTCTCCTCCAAACTCCTAGCCTCCACAAGGTAATTTATGTTCTGCTTTTGAAAAGGGGAGATGCAAGACCTGTGCCATGCAAGACCTGTGCCATGTCATATTTCTTTAAAATTTATTGGTCCCACTAGTATGTTGGTCATGTAGTGTGGTTTTCTGTATACTAGACAGCTTCAGCAATCATACCTGACAAGGGGGATTCAGAAAATTGTGTGAAGGGATAAATCAAGCCAGAAAAAGTCCAGTTGTGCACACTTACAATAAAGGTAGATGTTTGAGTATATTCACTGTTGCAGTCATCACATTAGGGTTATCCCTGCCAGGGTAGCCCTTGGCCGGCCAGAATACCACAGACTTAGTATTTCTGCATCGGTCGCTGTCACTTGAGGACTGACATCAGGTCATCACTAGTATAAAGTAAGACAGCCGATGTCATTACATCAGTTTTTCTTGCCCTAACCGGTCAGGAGCCCCCAAATAGGAGGCCAGGGTCTGGTGGAAGACACCCCACCAGTGGAAAATAAATCCCAATATGTCCCTTGAAAGGAAAGGAGAACAACAAGTTAGAATGGCAATAAAAGGAGAAAGAGAAGAAAAGGGGATGGAGGGGGGACCAGGACTGCAACAGTGAATACACGTGAACATCTACATTTATGGTAAGTGTATACAACTGTACTATGTTCTTCATGTTTCACTGTTGCAGTCATCACATTTGGGTTGATTCCCAAAGCTGAGGAAAAGGGTGGAGGCAGTCAAATGGGGCTGGCTAGCATGCCCTGCAGGACTGCAGAGGCAAACCCTGCCCTGGATTTGGAGAAGAAAGGCAGGTGATAATACTTGGTAAAAGTGTGAACAGATGTCCAGGTGGCAGCCTACAGATGTCCCTGGTGGGGACTTCTCTGAGGAAAGCAGCAGAGTTGGAGGCTGCTGTGGTGGAGTGAGTCCTGACCCCCTTGGGGGGAGGCTTTCCATGCTGTTTGTAGTAGAAATGGATGCAGTGTGCTATCCATTTGGAAATGGTTTGTTTGGAGATGGCTTTGCCTTCTGCCCCTGTAGCAAAGCTAACCAACAATTGATCCTACTTTCTGAAAGATTTAGTCCTGTCTAGATAGAATCTGAGCTGTCTGTGCACATCTAGAGAGTGCAGGATGCTTTCACCCTTGTTCTGGGATTAGGAAAAAATAGGTGGGCAAATTAATGCATTAGTTGAGAGCCACACTGGACACCACCTTGGGCATGAAGGATAGGTTAGTTTTGAGGGATACCCTGTCAGCATGGAAGATGAAGGGTTCCACAGCCATGAGCACTTGCAGCTCAGAGATTCTTCTGGCTGGAAGTGATGGCCAGAAGGAAAGCTGTTTTCCAGGAGAGAAATTTTAGTTCTGCAGAAGAAGCTGGTTTGAAAGGGGGCAGGGTGAGGTTTTCCAATACAAAGTTAAGGTCCCAAGCTGGTGTTGGTGCCCTTCTGGGGGGCCTCAAGTTGCTAGCCCCTCTGAGGAACTGTTTGATCAAAGGGTGTGAGAAAAGGGGCTGCTTAGTGGGAAAATGAGCAGAAATAGCAGAGGCATGAATTTTTATAGAATAGAAAGAGAGGCCACTGTGTAGTAGGTCATCTAAGTAATCCAGAAAGAGAGGGAGGGAGAGAAGGCTGTGCTGTATTGGCTCCCTTAGCCTGGATCCAGGTGCAGAACTTTTTCATTTGTCAGCATAAGACTTTCTGGTGCTAGGATATCTGGCCTCATGGATAACATCCAGAACCTGTTTAATGAGGTTAGCAGATTGGTTCAGGGTTAGGGAATAAGCCAAGCTGCCAAACTGAGTGCCAGCAATTGGGGATGCATGAGCTCCCCTTCCCTCTGGGTAAGAAGGTTTGGAATCTGAGGAAGATGCCATGGGGGTAGCAAGGACAGGCTGCGCAGCAAGGGGTACCAGTGATGTCAGGGCCAGTCTGGAGCTATAAGAATGGTCCTTGGTTTTTTCTCCCTTATTTGGAGCAGTACCCTGAGGATGAGAGGTAGGGGAGGAAAGGCATTGACCGATAGATGGACCCAGGGGAAGGACAGGGCATACACTTTTCAAGTCTTGCAGTGATGCTCCCCGGTGCAGAATTTGCTGAGTTGATGGTTGGTGTGGGAGGCAAAGAAGTCAACCTTTGGGGTTCCCCATTTCTGAGTTATTAGGGTGAAGGTACTTCTGTTGTGTTGCCACTCATGTGGGTCCAGAAGATTTCTGCTTAATTGGTCTGCCAGAGAGTTGAGAGATCCTGGTAGGAATTGTGCTAACATGTGTAGTTGCATGGCAGAGGCTGTGTGCCAAAGGGTTAAGGCCAGCCTGCATAGAGGGTAGGAGTGAGTCCCTCCCTGCTTGCTGATGTACCACATCACAGTGGCCTTGTCTGTTTTGATCAGGAGAGCCCCTGGAGAGAGAAGGGGCTTGAAAGCTATCAAGACGTGCTGCACAGCCATCATCTCTTTTTGACTGATGTGCAGAGGGATTTGATGTGGGCTCCACTGGCTCTGTATCCACCTGCTGTCCAGGAGTGCACCTCAAGCATAGTCTAATGCATCTGTGGTGAGGGTCTGGGCAGTTAGGGGTGGGGAGAAAGGCATTCCCTTGTTGTGGGAGCATGCTGTTGCCCGCCAAAGAAAATTTTTTCTGAGGTAAGGAATTACAGGTAGAAGAGTTTTCAGGTCTTGACAGTGTTGGCATCAAAGGCTCTTTAGGTACCACTGCAGTTTCCTCATATGCAGTCTGGCATATGGAATGAGTAATATGCAAGATGCCATGAACCCCAGAGCTTCCAGGATCTTCCTTGCAGTTAGCTGGGGCCTGGTGGCTAGTTGAGAGAAGTAGGCTGTCCGGAAAATTTGTTTCTCTGGAGTAAGGTATGCCATCTGGGAAGATGTGTCCAGACTTACTTCCAGGAAGATAATCCTTTGGGTAGACACCTGTTTGGATTTCTTTTCACAGACTGTGTACACCAGGGAGATTAGTAGGGTCTTTACGAAGGCCAGGCAGTCGTCTAAGTATGGGTAAATCTATATATTTCTTTATCTGCAAAAGGCAATGGCCGGAGCCAGACATTTTGTGAAAACTCTGGGAGCAGTAGATAAGCCAAAGGGAAGCACAGAGAACTGAAAGTGTTGAGATCCTGCCCTGAAGCGGAGATATTTCCTGCATGATTCCCTGATAGGAATGTGGAGGTAGGTCTCTTTTAGATCTAGGGTGGCTAGCCAACCGTCCTTGGAGAGCATGGGAAGTAGCTGCTGGAGGGTGAGCATTTTGAATTTTGGGATCACCAGGATGGTATTCAGAATGGATAGATCGAGGATGGGGTACCAGGTACCCTCTTTTCTGGGCACCAAAAAAAGTCTGGAGTAGAAGCCTTGGCCTACTTGTTCTGCAGGAACGTGCTCTACTGCCCACTTAGAGAGCAAGGAAAGGATTTGCTTTTGAGCCTCTGCCCACTGACTTGGTGGGAGATCTGGGAACCCTTTTGGGGTTGGAAGGGTGTGGAAGGAAAATCTGTATAGCTGAGAAACAATGTTTAGAACCCAGTGGTCCTTGGTAATGGTAGCCCAGGTGCTTGAGTGAAAGGAGAGTTTTCCTCCTAGGGGTAAGTGAAGGTGGGCAGAGGGAGGGGGTAGAGAAGAGGAGTCATTGTGAGTTTTTACCATAGGGGGTGGCTTAGAACTCCCTGGTTTTGAAGTGGAGGTAGTCCACTGCTTAGATCTCTGCATTCCCTGGGGCTGCTGTCTGGGAGGTCTGTTTCCACGGGGCCTAGGCTGGGATGAGGAAAGGACCAGTGTTTGGAGGGACAATGCCTGCTGAACCTAGGGGGCCGGACCTGCAAGAAATCCTTAACTGTTTGCATAGATTTTGTTTTTTCTTCCATCTTTTTTAAGGCCTCTTCTGTCTTAGTGCCAAATAAGTTATCTTTGTGCAAGGGGACATCCAACAATTTAGATTTGACATGATCTGGCAGGGGCTGTTCCCTAAGTCATGCATGCCTTCTAATAACAGATCCAGTGACTGCTGCCCTGCAAGAAGCTTCTAGGGTGTCAAAGCCACGGTGCCAGGTGTGTTTAGTTACATGACTTGCAGAATGCATTAACTCCTGTAAATCTTTAGATACTGCCCAAGCAGGAAAAGAAGACATTTTTTGTTTAAGGAGTTCCAAGGTATGTTGCTGAAATTTCAGCATATGAAACTGACACTTTAGTGCCCTGATAACAAGAGTAGTTGAGGTGTATACTTTCGTACCCCATCTGTCCAATGCTCGGGAATCCCTGTCTGAGGGGATCGGATTCTTAGTAGACGTTGCTTTAATTTCTTTTGGCCCTTGAGAAATGACCTCAGGGTCAGCTATAAGATTTTTAAAAAGATATTTGTGTGAGTCAGGTACCCTATAGTATCTGCCTGGTTTTCTGGGAGCAGGAGGAAGGGTGTCAGGAGTAGAGCTGGATTCAGGGAAAACATCCTCCACAACATCCAGGACTGGGGGGTATGGTCAAAAGTCTGTATTGTGGAAGATGTAGGAATTCCTAGAGTCTCTTTTTAGACTGTGGGTAGTCCTGACTCTCCCATTAGAAATGCTCCCTTAAGGTATGCAGGGTTTCCCCAAAGGAAAAATCCTCTGGGGGAGAGGCTGAAGGAATGGAATCCTCTGCATCAGAATCCTCATAAGTGGAGAGGGGTTGCATGTCTTCATATTCAGATGCATCAGATTCATCTGACTCTTGTTCAGACACAACTACAGGGGACAGATCTCTTTTCCTTTTGGAGAGGGTAGCTTGGTTTCCTCTGATCAGCATAAAGGTCTTTCGCCATTTTAAGCATTTGAGACTGAGGCAAGGTAGTAGGCACCTAAGAGTGGGTCGTTGGTTTCTTGAGTGTGGGTCGTACCTTCGGGATAAGAAACTCGGTAGTTTTAGAAAGAAAGATAGTCGCGAAAGAAGACGTCAGTTTGTGTCGAGATTCTGTAGTGTGAAGGACTTCCACGGAAGCTGGTGCCTGCTCAGCGGCTCTGGACCCATCCAAGGTTGAGACGACCACAGGATCCTTAGTTGAAGAAGAGTTTTGTGGCATACCGGACTCTGAAAGGGTCTTGGTAGTGGCCTGCGAATCAACAGAAGCGGGCATCAGGGGCTGCAAAAGCACCTCACTGCGGACTGGACAACTGACGACTAGCTTAACGGAACCGCCGTCGGTAGGTTTGGACCTGTGCGTTCTCTGTCTTTACCTTTACGTTTTTTCAGAAGATCTGCTGTCGGATGGCTTATCAAAGCCATATTGGAATTCGAGGACTGTAAGCGAAAATATCTGGCTACAATAAGGGCTCGATGACGGACAGTTCTGGTGTTGAACAAAGCACAGAAATGACAATGAGGGACGTCGTGGTCTGGGCCTAAACAATCAACGCAGTAAGAGTGGAAGTCTCAGTGTGGTATTTGTTTTCCACAGGCGAGACAATTAACTTTTTCTGACATTGGTTAATGCAAGAAGAAAGGATCCCCAACAAGGTACTTAGCTTTAGAAGACGTCAACTTCAATTCGGTAGATGAAAACTCATGTAGCGGCCGACCGGCACTCATGCGAACTGCTTCTGCTTCGGGCTCCACGGCAAGAAAGACTGATGTAATGGCGTCAGCTGCCTTACTTTATACTACTGACAACCTGATGTCAGTCCTCAAGCGACAGTAACTGACACAGAAATACTAAGTCTCTGGTATTTGGGCCGGCCGAAGGCTACTCTAGCAGGGATAACCCTAATGTGATGACTGCAACAGTAAAACACGAAGAACATCAGAGACATGCTTCTAAAAATTAATGCCTCATGTGCAGGGGTAAACCAAGTCTAAAAATAGCTATGTTTCTCTAAAATACAGACCGTTGAAAAGTCTCCATGCCTAAGACTTCCCACATCTACTATACTGGCATCCATTCAGAATCCAGAATTAAAAAAAAAAAAAATTGGCACGATGTTACTTAGTGATGACTTTGATTGCACACTTTTTTTTTTGTTTCTGAGTGTTCCGACAGGACATACACATGCTAACAATTTACAGTGACACAGGACCATTTCAAAGCATATTACTGAACAAGGAATATTACTGTCTAACATACTGGCAGCTACACACTGGCAACCACAGAGGCAAAACAAGAATTTCAGAGAGAAACTGCTTATAATACCGTGTTTTGCTTTCTAACCTAAACAACACTGAAGATTTCCAAAGTAATTCAATATGTTTGTGTATACTTGTTCTGTCTCTGACAACTACTTACAGTTTATACACACGTGTCTCCTAAATGTACTCTGTTCACTGGCAGTAAGTAATAGGCATATGTGTATTGCCATGTGGTCCAGGTAGTACCTGACCTGTATTAGTCCCCTCCAAACCTGGTTATCAAATAACAAATAAATTCCCTTTCCTGATGCAGTCCATGAGGTAGTTCAGTTTACCTCTTACGCCACAGGACCAGAGTCATCGGTATTTAGAGAATCTAGTAACATTCATTCAAACAATCACTCTCCAACAATGTACTTGTGGTTTAAGCTGCTGTCTGCTTTTCTGTGGGTCAAACCTCCAGTGCTCATTTTATATTCAGAACATATGCCTCACTGCACAGTTTTGATAAACAGCACAGAAATGAAAAGTAATATCCCACCTTCTTGTGAAACACATCAGACAACACATAGGCTTCAAAATGTTTATTTTGTCTGAGGGCAGGAGAAAGGGAAGGGAAACACAAGTGCACGAGACGTGTGTTAAGTGCACGAGACGTGTGTTAATAAGTGAAAACACTTATTTGTCCCTTGCAGCTCTGCCTGTGATAGGAAAAGCAAAACAACCAGCAAGCCTACTGGCACCAAGAGTTTCCTCCACACTTCCTGACTCTTTAAGATATGAATTATGTTAAAGTATGCTTACAGTACTGACACTACAGTTTTTTTTTTTTTTTTGCTACGTGAAATGTATCACCCAAATGCATCTCTTATTCTCCCTGTAGCTATAACCTCTTTAATATGTACATCTAGAAACGTGCAAATGGTGTTCCAAAGATGAGTTATACAAAGCATATATCTGCTGCTTAAATAAAAACAGATTCATGGTAGGCTGACCTTTCATTCTGCCTTTCCATAACTACCTTATTACTTGGACAGACAGTATATCTCTTTATAGTCTGGCTCTTTGATCTACATAGCCTCGCAGGATGGAATTCCTGCTAACCTGGAGGGTATACTGGCACACTAGAAACTGTTTTGAAGAAGGTTGCCTTCGAAGTTCCCAGTATGAAACATTTGGTGACCTTATTTCATTTTAATGCCTGAGTACTGTGAAAAAACACCTTTAAGGATACACCCTGTTTCTTCTTCAGATGAAACATAAAACAAAGGTACTGGCGCCTTTTATTTCAGCAGAGTCTATGAAAGCTAGAAAGACGTCAGAAACTGAATTTTGCTGCTGTCATACTATATTCCACTTTAAAGACTATTGTTTATAAAACACCCGGTATCTTTTTCTGAGTCTAAATGATACATATTGTGCGTCTCTCACAGAACAGTGTAACAAAGTTGTGAGTGAATGCTTTTAAGTAGTAGATCATAGGATGTTACTGGGCTAATGGCCCAAGGGCACTTAGAAGCCTAGCCAAATTTATCTTTGTTACCATGATCAGCACTTATTAACCCTGTCCAAGAGGGGCATGGGTGGAACCCCTGGGGTGAAATTACAATTACCCATTCAATCATCCAGACTGCGTTTGAAGACGGCCAATGAGGTGCTCTGTTTGATGTGAAGTGGGAGTGTGTTCCAAAGGTGTAGCAACCTCTGTTGTCCCTCCAGCAGGTTCTATTGATGTCACATACCAGGTTTAGGTCCTTAGAGCGAGTAACCAGTGTGCTATTTGACTTGCGAATGTGCAATATTAGAGTTTTTAAACCTCTATTTTATTTATTTGGCAAATGGGTAGGTGGACTGATCCAAATTACCCTTATTAGCCATAACCTGAGATATGCAACAAACTAAAATTAAAGAATTCTCTAATGTGAAATACTTGAGTACAGAGGAGACCTCATAGTAAAAGCAGAGTCAGCAGACAAAAATCAAAAACACAGGCATAACAGAAACCACCAGGCATTATTTATTTATTTATTTCAAGTGGTTTCTTTTAGACATTTTCAACTGAATAACTTCATTAAGGAGCTCCGTGTGTCAATACAGAAACTAGTCAGTGAGGGCTGTAAATGTACATAACGGGATTTGTTACAAAATTTAGTTCCATTTGCAGAGAACACCTAGGCACTAGAATAGAGTTTATCCGTTAAGGATAGAAAGAGAAGACAGAGAGAGACAGAAAAGAAGAAGCAGGAGACCACATGCAGGTCAGTGTGGGCAGTTGTCTTTGTGAAGCTCTGCTTGTTCTCCTTGTGTCTGCTTGTATTTTCAGGCAATCATTTCTTCACACCTTCCAAAAATAATGCTTGTTTATTGGCTAGTTTAAACCTGCTCTCCCTTTCTCTCTCTTTGTAGCTAACTATCAAGATATAGACAGATGCCAGGCAGATGTGTTTTTTGCTTGAGAAACTTCACTCAGTACAGACTGCATGGTTTAATAAAATATTATTATTTGTGTTCATGTTTACACTTTGAGCAATTTGCTTAACTTGGAGATGGTTGCTGCTGCTATCTATATTTTATTCAAACAAGACTAGCAGATGCATTTGGATTAAAACAGAAAAAAAAAAAAAGGTCCCCAATGGGGTACTTACCTGCACTGCTCTTCAGGCATGACCAGGACTCAGCAGATGAACATATGTACTTGTCCTAGTAAATGATGCTGAATACTCAATGTACATGACAAGAAAGAACTAAATATGGTTAAACACGTGCTGCCTTTATGTCAGGAATGTGACAATATCCTAGGTCAAGTGATGTCAACCATTGCAACCTACAGCCTACTCCTCAAAGGTTATGACTACAACAATATATATATATATATATATATATATATATATATATATGTATGTATATATATATATATGTATATATATATATATATATATATATATATATATAGAACTGTACTTTACATGACTGCCTTTTTAAAACTTTGAAATTTATATGGTCGAGACCATATAATCGACATTTTAATATGACAAAACACAATGTAATGGACAGTGTTTTTATAGGAGGACAACCCCCCCCCGCACCCTCCTAAATTTATATACCAACTCCAAGATCTCAAAACAGGGGGGAATGTTAAATTTCCAATCCGCGTTGTACCACAATCCCAGTACAAGCAGTCCAATGTTTTAAAACATTGATCATATGGCTTCAACTGTATGAATTTTGACATTATAAAATATTGATCATGTGAAGTATGTGTGTGTATGTATGTATGTATGTGTGTGTGTGTGTGTGTGTGTGTATATATATATATATATATATATATATATATATTTATATATATATAATATATGGGTATGCTTTACTTTATTGACTTTTCACATAGTTGAACTTCTTGCCCCAGGGCAGATAGCCTAGTATGAACCTATGAACCTATACTAAACCTTAAAAAGGGCACAGTATACTCAAATCAATGGGTGGCGTAAGCCAAACAAAATCGGGCTAGGCTTATAATTGCCCCAGGGCAGATAGTCTAGTATGACTCTATGAACCTTATGATTGAAACCATACGATCAGTGCTCTGAAATGACAAAATGTGGCAGTGCAGGAAAACATGTATACAGTGGTAATAGGGGAATTGCTTCCTTTTCCCCACTATACTGCAATCTCGAAATTGGCATATATAGCTTGCAAGGGGTACAGCTGGGACTGCCCCCCCTTACAAAAACACAGTGTTTGTTGTTCCTTTTGTTTTTTTTCAATATTTTAGAACTTCAATGACATGGTCTCAATTGTATGATGTTTGACTGTCCTGAAACTTCGATAATGTGAACTAAACCCATATACACAGTAATTCCACACAAAAAAAAACAATACTATATACATACGTAAATTGTTGACTTTATTGAAAGGTCAAAAACAATCCAATTTTCATCCCACAGACTATAAATTCACAAAACAAAGATTTTTCAGTGCATACCTGTGAAACTCAACAGCAAGTCGTGTTTTATAGACAATTGTTATTAAACAGCTACCAAATGAAACATTTCCAATTATTCTGAAACTACCTGCCTAATGATTTTTTCACCATAAAAAAAGCAATTTGTAATTCAGTCATTCACCTTGTGGTGACCGTGCCCTGGCCCAGCAATCAAGGAGCCTCAATCCTCACCACTAACATGAGGGAGGTCGTCTCCTAGAAGAGAAAAGGACAACTAATACACACAGTAAAGTACAATATCCCTTAAGTGCACACAGAGATCACAGTCAGTCTTGGGCTGGTTGCTCCCTTGCTCACCAGGTCCCCAATAAGACTCCCCACTAGCACAGCTATAGGGTCCAGGTCGCAGCCTAACTGGGCAAGCTAAAACCTCCAGTACCTTCTCTGTCCAACCAGTGCTTCGTGTCCCTGCCAAGTAGCTGACAACACACACACACTTTGAGATAAGTACTTATACAACTTCACAGACACTCCTGGGAAAGGCTGACACAGATTCTCCAACTGTGCCCCTTTACCCAGACTATACTGTAGTAATTACTGCCACCACCCAGTTAATAATATCAGCTACTAAAAGGCCCTTAAAAGGGTGTCCAATTATTACTGTGCAATATTAATATCCAATGGTAGTATGACTAAACATTCTCAAGGCTTAATTTGGAGTGACTTAGACAGTAAACTCTATAAATATGCAATGTATTCTAGAGCTTATCTCTACACAAAGCAGCCACAGGAAGAAGGTTTTAAAAATATTTAATAATAAATAATTAAAACACAAGGCAAAACTACTACACAACAGAGTTATCTAAGAGTTCAGAGATCACACAGAAACTTAAAATAATACAGTAGGACAGGTCTGATTTCAAAGAAAAATACCTAATTAATCTTTACTAGCTTTAACTATTCCTACAAGAAATCACAGTGCTAGAAACTTACATGTGAGCATAAGCAGAGTGCTGATAAGTGGATATCCAAGATCAAAATGCTTTTTATCTCTCTCTCAGACACAGTTTATAAAACATCACTAACAAACATGTCTCTGGGTCCTCCCCAGATTACATCATTTTTGACACTTAGATTTTCCCAGTATTCATATTGCATAATCTTGACACCTGCTCTGAGATCCCAGGCTAATAGAAACTCCATTATTTAGCAAGCTAACACCTGCACAGGAGAATGCAACACTAAAAGGCATTTCACATATACACTCTAGCAATTAGTCCTTAGTTAACACAATAGACAGAATGTCTTCAGCCAGCCTGACCGGAACCAACTTTAAAGATCAAAGAATGTCATAAAATAATTTCAATTTCAAAAGACACATTTGAAAGGCTTGACTTAGTTTTTCTTTACAGCAAAGGGGGCAATGTAACAATCTCGAAGTTCACATTTTACAGTGTTTTTCTTTCATTTAAAAACACATGCCTGTATTTTACATTTATTTATAGAAATGATAGAATTATGTATTAAATTCTATTTGACTAGGCTGGCAGCCTTCGCCTGTCTTTGTCCAATCTTCACACACCTTTCTTGCTAGTACGTTGTCTTGCTAGTACATTGGCATAACGGTTAAAAGTGTTTACCTCACAGACACAAGGTTTAATTCTCACCTTATGGGAAACTGGCCGGGCTTAAAATGGCCCACAAGGGCAGCTAGCCTGGTGCTTACCTATGAACTACGACACACTGACTACTCCTTCTCATTTCTGACTCCTACAATTTGTGGATCCATCTCACCTAACATAAAATCCAATATTTACTTATCTCTGTTTCAGCGCACACTAAAAGCTGATCTTTTTAAAGTTGTCCAATGAAAATGTTTCCTTAATACAGGTATCACTTAAATTACTTCCACTAACTACATAATTCACTCATACAACATCTTCTTCTTAAATTCACACTCCCAGAAAATAATCAGCTAATCCCATTTACATCTCAGTCCTCCTTTCCCCCTTCCCTCAGTCTACAGACTCATTTATTCTCTCAGTGCTCACCCCCCCTACTCTTCTGCTTACACAGCTTACTTCCTTTAACTATTAACTCTCACAACCCCCACCATCTCAAACCTCGTCTTCTCCCTATGCATGCCTCCCTCTACAACCGTATATGTTGCGATTAGCAACTATTATGTTACATAGTTAATAATGCTTTGAAGTCTGTGTAATTGTTTTATATTGCTTTGTATAATTACCTTGCATCATGCTGGAACTGCAGCTTGCCTCACATATTGTATGCACGGGCTGAACTTGAAAGAGGTTCACTGAATCAGTGTGTTCTATCTTGGTTAACAGATAATAAACAAATAAAATAAAATGAAATAAACAACCAACCAACTAAATAAATAGATGAAATCGGTTAACCAAAGTATGTCAAACAAAATATGTGGAGACTGTGAAGACGATGAGCTAAAAACCAGCCTCTTACTTGTAAAAATATATGTCCTGCAATGAAAACCCCTTGTGCTATGAAAATGAGACAAATTCTAATCTGTGGGGTACCATATGCCTGTCATCTGCTGAAATAAGAAGACTGACCAAATGCCTTTGCCTGTTGCCCTTAGTGCACTGATCCTCTGCTGTTTTCATTTCTATAAGGCACTGAGTGACCAGAAAAAGATTCATATTCTGCCAGGCAGTGACAAGTGAGTGGACATATGTGCATTTGGCAGCAGGATGGGTCTCCTTGGCAGATTTGGATGTTTTATGTCTCTTCTTTGCAGTATTGGATGTTTTATGTCTCTTCTTTGCAGATGTAAGATGGCTGTCTCAAACATCAGTACTGAAAGTATCAGTCAAGGATGAGCAGATTATTTTTTTATTTATTTTACATTTTTTTATTTTACATTTGTTAACCGGGCTAGTCTGGCTGGATACATTGTCCATTTTCAGCAGAGGCCCGAGGAGAAAAGCTCCATTAACAGACTAGTAAATTACAATAAAAAGAACAATAATCAAAATCACACTCAACACAGAACCAGTCATACATATAAGCAAATAAAGGACAAAGTTGTTATTGGTGTAGTGAAAAGCAGAAGTATTATAACAAGAAAAAAACAAAGGAGAGGCAACATTATTTAGTAGTAATTGAATATAATACGACTGACTTGTAAGGGAGAAGAATTGAAATAGGCTGGCAGATAGAGAGTCAAATGAACTGTACACTATTTACAATTTGGGATAGAACAACTTTTGCCAGAGCACTAGTATAGGAGCGAGATAAAAATAGAGTAGATTTGCATAAAGTTTGAAAAAGAAGAGATGACAAATTGCGTAGATATAGCATCTAGTAGGAGCAAAAAGTGAAAGAGAGTATTGCAGGTGGGTTAGGATAGGGAAACCATCAAAGGTTGAGAACAACCAGTATGAGTGAGAAAAAGGGGGAATTAGAAATAGGGGAATATATTGCTGAGCTCAGTCAGGATTAGAGCATGGGCATAGCCAGTGGGTTTGTAAGTGGTTTCTTATTTGTTTTGAAAAGGTGAGATGAGCCTAGGGTGGTCAGGTGTATGGGAAGTTTGTTCCAATATGATCCTACAGTGTTGGCAAATAAGGAGTCACCTGCTTTATTGTGGGATTTGAGAGTAGTTACTAGAAGCTTATTGGCTGAGCAAGGGAAGTGAGATTTTATAAGGGGTGATGAGGTTGTTAAGTATGGGTGTGTTGGATGGGTAATGTAGAATTTTATAAGTGATGACTAATTGTTGTAGAAGTATTATGTTCTGAAGTTCTAGCCAATTGTGTTTTTAGATTGAGACAGTGATGAGTACGGAAAGGGGAACCTGTGGCAAACCTGGAAATACTATGGTATGCTGTGTTAAGTTTTGAAGGTTAGCTCTTGAAAGGTTGATAAAAGATGGAGAGGCATACAATAGTGTGGAGATGAGGTGAGTTTGGGCGAGAGACACTCGGGTAGTGGCAGTAAGAAAAGGCTTTAGTCTGTAGAGGGCACCTATTTTTATTAACAGTCTTGATGGTAAGATCAATGTGGTAGTCAAAGCTTAGCTGATTGTCTATAGTAACGCCTAGTAGTTTAGTGGAACAGTCAGGTTTGATGATAGTGCCATTACAGGACATAATGGAAAATGAGATTGGGGCAGATTTAAGGGTGGGGGTGAAGAGTAGTAATTTAGTTTTTTTGGGATTAAGGAGGAGACATGTGTTGGAACCATTTTTCTGCTGCTGTAAAGATTTTTTGGGTGGAGGAGTTGAGTTCTTCTGGAGATACAGCAGAGCAGATGAGAGTGGAATCATCAGCATACTGTATACAAGTGGTTGTAGGAAGTGAAGTTGGTAGGTTATTAATAAAAATGGAGAAAAGGAGGGGGCCTAAGATGGAACCTTGTGGGACACCAATAGTGATAGGGAGCTGAGAGGATAGATGGCTGTCCCAGAGGACTGCTTGTTTTCTATCTTTCAAGTAGGAGTCAAACCATTGTAGTACAGATGGATCAAGTGAGAGGGATTTTAAAGTATCTAGGAGAAGTTGATGGTTCACCATGTCGAAAGCTTTTGAGAGGTCAAGGAATAATGCAGAGGAGTAGAGGTTGTTATTGCGATTTTGTTGATTACATCTGTGAAGGAGAGGAGGGCAGTGGAAGTACTGTGGTGGGGCCTAAAACCATGTTGTGAGTCTACGAGTAGGTTATTTTGCAAGAGATGATACAGGAGCTGATGGTGAATGCACGTTCCATAATTTTAGATAGTGGGGATAGAAGGGCTATTGGTCGGTAATTAGAAAGTTCGTTGGAGTTACCTCCTTTATGGAGGGGAATGATATGGGATATTTTCCAGCAGGATGGGATGGTAGATTCAGTTATAGTTCTGTTAATTAATATTGAGATAGGGTAAGCTAGTTCAGCTGCTGCTAGTTGTAGATATTCAGCTGGAAGTTTGTCAGCTGAAGGGGTGCAAGGTTTAAGTTTAGAGAGTAACTTATGTATATAGGTTGTGGAGACTGTATTCAATTTTAGTGTGGGGGTGCTGTTTTGCGGAGAGGTTATTTGAAGGGAAGGGGGGGGAGTCATGGTGTTTGCAAGAGAGGAGACTGTTTCAGAGAAGAAGTTGTTGAAGGTATTGGCTATTATATTGGGTTGGGTTTGGGCTAGGCTAGTAGGTGTAGGAGTTTTGGTGTTCCCTGGGTGGAGCAGTTTATTGATTCCTGACCAGAAGTGTTTGGGGTTTTGATTTTGGTTTTGTTGGTACTTTAGGTAGTAATTCTTTTTATCCAGATAGGTGAGTTTCTTAGTTGTATTTCTCAGGTTTTTGAAAGTTTGATGGTCAGATGGGTTTTTCGTGGATCTCCATTTTGTCCAGGATTTGTTTCTAGCTAGCATAGTTTGTTTGGTATTTTTTGAAAGCCAGGGGGCTGCTTTTGAGCCTATTCTAATTAGTCGGGATGGTGCATGATGCTGGAGAATTTGTAGGAAAGTATTGTTGAAGTGGGTAACTGCTTCATCAATTGGGAGGTGTTTTAGAGCTGCCCAGTTATATTCTTTGAGTTCATAACGGAAAGCTGACAGGTTAAAATTTGTTTTGTTGTATACAGTACGATAAGAAGCCTGTTTGGGATTGTTGATTTTTTGTTTAGTAATGTAGGTGAGGAGGTGATCACTGATATTGTCAGGGAGTATTCCAGTTTTATAAGAGAGGGATTGTTGTTGACCAGTATCCAATCCAGGATGGCTTGTTTATTGGTAGATTTGTGTATTCTAGTAGGGGATGTTATGGTTTGTTGAAAGTTAAAAAGGTTAAGGTGATAGGTGGGTTTAGGAGAGGTACAGGAGTACCAATCTATATTAAAGTCTCCTAAGATTATGGCTTCTTGAGGAAAGCTACAGGAGACCCAGCTAAGAATATTTTCTAGTGTATTTAAGTTATTGCCTGGTGGGATGTAGGAGCATATTATATAAATGGCTTTGTTTTTATTCACTTGAAGTTTGGTACAGAGTATTTCAGCATTGCCTGGGGAGGGGGGTAGGGAGTCAATTAAGGCTACCTGCAGTTGGGATTTATATAGAAAGGCCACCCCCCCCCCCTTTTTGTTAAGGCGATCTTGTCTTAAGGTGCTATAGCCTGGGGGAGTGATTTCGTTGTCTTTGGTATTTGGTTTAAGCCAAGTTTCAGTGAGGCAAAGAATATCAAAGGCATAGAAGTCAATTAAAGCATGGAGTTGTGTGATTTTATTATTGATGCTACGAATATTTAGGTGAGCTATAGAGAGGGAGTCATTAGAGAAAGGAGAGGTAAGGTTGTTGGCAATGGGATTTGCAGGGGTGTGGGTGGGAGGATTATTGGGGCCAGGGTTGGGGTGGATGTCCCCATTAACAGTAGAAGTGTTTGTGGAATATGAAATATCTTTGAGTTTTTGTATGGTATAAGATAAAGCCGTCTTGTGGTTAGAAATCTGATATGGTGTAATTTGTGGTAGAGAGGGGGAAGGTAGGGGCAGGATGATAGGATATTAATATGTGTTTGTTCAGATAGAGGAGGTACAGAGGTAGTGTGTTTGGCTACATTAGGAGATTGGCTGAGGGTAAGATATTCGTATGAAGTACATGTGTAGTGTAAAAAGAAGGATGTTAAGGAGCAGTAGGGAATGCAAAAGTTTGAGGCTTAAAGGCATGTTTAGAGAGAGAGCTGATAGCAAGTGTAGTACTAGGTAGTTTAGGAGGGTGGAGAGTGGGGTGTGGCAGTCAGTTAGAGATCAGGTGAATGGGTAAGGTGGTAGGAATGGAGTAAAGAGTTATTCAGTTAGGGTGGGGCAGGAAGTGAGACAAATGGAGGTGTGGCAGAGTAAGTATAAAGGTAGGGACCCTGGGGGTGGGTGGGAATTGGGGGTAGGGAGGGGAGCGGAGTGAGCGGAGCGGGAAGAGCCAGTGAGGGGAAATCAGTGGCAGAAAACAATCAGAGAAGAAGAGAAAACACTATATTTGGTGTAGGGTAGGGGTATGCAATGGCGTTAATGTGCAGGGGGGGATGTATGGTGGATAGGGGAGAGTAAAAAAGTAGATGATAGCTAGGTAAGGTGACACAGGTGATAGTAGTGGAAAAAAGAGGGGTTTAGGTGTAGGGGATAGCAGGAAGCAGAGGTCTACTGAGGGAATAAGGAAAAAAAATAGTGTGTCCCACAGTAAGCGGGGCACCACCTGGTGGCAAGACTGGGAATTGAGAGACACAGCAAACAGAGTGTTCCTCAAGTGAAAAAGTTTGGGAAGGGGGGAGAGTTACCTCAGGGATAGAGCTGGAGAAGGAGGGAGAGAGAGAAGTGAATAGAGTATTATAGGAGGAGGGGGGGGGTAGGCTGCTGGTTATCCTGGGAGGGAAGTCAAATAATCTGGAGAGTAAGATTAAACAGTACAAGAGTAGGACATACTTTCAAAAGGTCTACAGAGGGTAGACGGTCTTAGTGGGGAGGACGTTAAATCCTATTCAGGATTGTGTTCCTTAGTTTGATATCCACAGGGCCTCTTTAGCAAGGGTAGGAGAGGAAATTCAGTTGTGCAGGCTGGTAAATATATAGAAAGAGAGAGAAGACAAATATAAGTACATTTAGCAATCATGGAAGCATGCAACAAAATACCCAGAACATGTAACTATGATAAAAGGTTAATACAGAGACTAATAAAACTAAATCAAAGACTAAATAAAAACAGTCAAATTCAGACAGATGGTAACCATACAGCAGGATCATACATTTGTACTATAGATGAGTACTACTGCGTCACTGAGGCTCGCAGCATAAAACCTGACATGCAACTAAGTTAATCTTTTAACATGAACAACTAGGCGTTTCAGTTTACAGAAAGACAATGGAAAACCACAACAACCACAGCCTATCCTCTATAACAATTAATAATATGACCATGTGAAAGATACACTATAAAAATGCTGTAGCATCATATTATAGTCCTTAAAACTGTCGTTTGGATAGAGGGGCATTACTGGTACAACAAAGCTAACTGGTAGTTTGTAAAGAGCATAGTGTACAGGCAGTGAAATAGCCACGTACCATTGGTAAAGCTACTATTTTAAATGCTGTATCCACCCTTAGAATGCAAGTAGAATGCAAGTATTCGGAGTTGGGGACCACGTGGAAGCCAGGAGTAAAAGGCGCTACCTATCCCAGTTAGAAGGGTTAGCGCTATGTCAAGCAGAGTGAGTACACTATTAGTATTAAATTGCTGCAAGAATACTAGAGGTAGGACAAACCTAAACATCATAGGCACTAAGCAGCATGGGTTAGCTCTATGGTGCTCGTTATTGGGCTGAAAATACAAGCGTAACCGCTAATAAATATCAAGAAAGCGGGTTAAGACCTCAGCGTCCTATAAGCACTGAAAACAGAGTCAAATGGTATAACACACGGAGCGAAAGACACTACTGCTGTAAGCCTAATTAAATAAGGATTCAAGAGCGGGTCCTCTATTAGTGCCTGGGAGACACTATCACTGAGAGAGGACCTGAAGGGATAAAGATTACAAGCGAAAACCGCTGTTAAATCCTAGAGGGTGGTTTAGCTCTTCGAGCGTCCACAAGGATGAAAAGAGTCAAACGCTGTAGCTAGCAGACCAAAAAACACTGCCGCTGAGGAAGGCAGCCTGATTAAAGGATAAATCACAAGGCTAACCTTTAATAAAGATTGGGAAATGGCTAGGCTCCTCCAGCGATCAATAGGGGAAGGTAAGGGCACAACCACATAAGCCGTGGTAAGGGGTAAACCGGCTTCAGTTAGTAAGGGGTAAATCGGCTTCAGTTTGTCCCAGCCGCAAAGGCGCTCCACGTGGTTCCCAGAGTCACAATAATGAGCATGAAACAATAAAAGGCATGCAGAGCTAATATCGAAACAGCCAGCAAGTTAATAACATATCGTTTATACAGTGGAACAGGTCAGTTGTAAAACATCACAGTACAACAATAACATGGTACATAGAATGCCACAGAGTACTCACATGGGATAATCAACTCCAGCCCGAGAACACACAGCAGCCCGAAGGGACGGTATATAGGGATGAAACGGCTAAGACAAGGGTATATTAGTAGGATGCAACCGGAAGTGAAACCAGGTGGGGGGAAGGGGTGGGCAGGGTAAGCAGAGAGTAGGAGTGCAAGAAGACAGTGATCGCGAGTGCTTGGGCTAGGAAATTAACAGAGCTCAGGAGGATGATGGTGCAACAGTCTATAGGGGATAGGAAAGACAGAGAGGAGTGGGGCAGAGAAGATATGAAAGCAAGAGAAGTGATCAAAAGTGGGAAAGGAGAGGGAGAGAAAAACAGTAAGGAGTAGGGGGTGTGTATAGTAGGTTCAAAGTAGGGAGGGGGCAGAAAAGGGAGAAGAAAGGGAGTAACGTAGGTAAGGTAGGGAGAGAAGGATCAAGAATAGAAAGGTGAGAGAAACAAAAGGGAGAAGAAAGGGAGTAACGTAGGTAAGGTAGGGAGAGAAGGATCAAGAATAGAAAGGTGAGAGAAACATCCAGGAAGAGCCAGTGAGGGGAAATCAGTGGCAGAAAACAATCAGAGAAGAAGAGAAAACACTATATTTGGTGTAGGGTAGGGGTATGCAATGGCGTTAATGTGCAGGGGGGGATGTATGGTGGATAGGGGAGAGTAAAAAAGTAGATGATAGCTAGGTAAGGTGACACAGGTGATAGTAATGGAAAAAAGAGGGGTTTAGGTGTAGGGGATAGCAGGAAGCAGAGGTCTACTGAGGGAATAAGGAAAAAAATAGTGTGTCCCACAGTAAGCGGGGCGCCACCTGGTGGCAAGACTAGGAATTGAGAGACACAGCAAACAGAGTGTTCCTCAAGTGAAAAAGTTTGGGAAGGGGGGAGAGTTACCTCAGGGATAGAGCTGGAGAAGGAGGGAAAGAGAGAAGTGAATAGAGTATTATAGGAGGGGGGGGGTAGGCTGCTGGTTATCCTGGGAGGGAAGTCAAATAATCTGGAGAGTAAGATTAAACAGTACAAGAGTAGGACATACTTTCAAAAGGTCTACAGAGGGTAGACGGTCTTAGTGGGGAGGACGTTAAATCCTATTCAGGATTGTGTTCCTTAGTTTGATATCCACAGGGCCTCTTTAGCAAGGGTAGGAGAGGAAATTCAGTTGTGCAGGTTTCAAAAGGTCTACAGAGGGTAGACGGTCTTAGTGGGGAGGACGTTAAATCCTATTCAGGATTGTGTTCCTTAGTTTGATATCCACAGGGCCTCTTTAGCAAGGGTAGGAGAGGAAATTCAGTTGTGCAGGTTTCAAAAGGTCTACAGAGGGTAGACGGTCTTAGTGGGGAGGACGTTAAATCCTATTCAGGATTGTGTTCCTTAGTTTGATATCCACAGGGCCTCTTTAGCAAGGGTAGGAGAGGAAATTCAGTTGTGCAGGTTTCAAAAGGTCTACAGAGGGTAGACGGTCTTAGTGGGGAGGACGTTAAATCCTATTCAGGATTGTGTTCCTTAGTTTGATATCCACAGGGCCTCTTTAGCAAGGGTAGGAGAGGAAATTCAGTTGTGCAGGATGGGATAATCAACTCCAGCCCGAGAACACACAGCAGCCCGAAGGGACGGTATTATAGTATCAGTATTTTTACCTCCTGCAGACAGCCTGCTGATGTAAGAACCAATTTTTCCACAAGAAATGCAGAAAAGCTTATCTTCTCAAAAGTGAACTTGTTACATTGTAATGAGTGCTGCTACATAGACAATATTAACAACTCTGTTACTTATGATTATCTTATTTTAATGCTCCCAAACGGTTGACTAGCTAGACGTTTCTTAATGTACAACAGTGTACCATAATGTAGCTAACCACATTATACAACATGTATAGGCACATTCCCTTGACAGGTGCTCCTTTGCTGCACATTTAAAAAGTACAATTATCTGATATGCACCTTTGAGTGAAGGTGAGTTTGCTCCACACCTTGCCAGTACAGCTGGGGCAGAATGACTCACCATATCTGTTTGTGAACACAAGAATATGGACTAAAACTTCTAATGGAAGAGATAGTTTTCACAAAGTATTTTATACTAGATTAGCAAATTAATAAGAACCTCGCAATCATACAGCAACAGAAAAGCAAATTTTAGATGTGCTGGACAGAGCTGCATCTACTCTTTTATCCTGGAGATGAGAAGATGATATACAACTGGCCAGTGAATGTCAGAGTTTCAGTGAGTCATCCTTAACTCTTCTGCTAGCCAGAGACAGACAGATGACTTCGCACTTCAGTATATATCAAGTTCTGTCCTCTGTCAACCACTGATAGCTCAGTTACATGCATCAGTCACTCACCAGGAGGCATTTCTGCCAGTCAGTGACAGCTTATATCATGCCCAATTAAATGTAGACCAAAAACCTTCCACTGACAGCAACAGAGGCAATGTTATACATCAGATCACACAGCAGACAGACAAATACTTCCATCAGTTAATGACACTCATGCTCTAGCTAAGCCATTCACACATTCCGATGGAATAAACATTGCAAAGTATCACTGTTTTGCATGCACACGCACAGAAGTATGCAGATACATACATACATGAAACAAACACATCACACACATACAGATATATGCATATACACACATATATACATACGTACACACACACATACACAGACAGATACATACATACTTACACATATACACACACACGCACACACACACACACACACACACACATGTGTGCACGAGCAAGACTCAGTCCAAATTAGACTAAATGCTAGCAAATGGTCATACTCCTAGTAGGCCTTCTCGATTGCAGAATGTCTTCCATTAGTTTTGAATACGACAGCTTTGACAAAACACCTTCTACATATAACATTCAGCCATTGTTCTCACTCTCCTTTGTTCTAATAGCGCAGATCTGATGTGACCCAACTTAGTATCCAAAAGCAAAATGTGTTATGAGACAATATGGCTACTGTCACTGCCAAACAGACCCAAAATCCATCTTTTGATCTTGATTTGTGAGGAGCTTGCCTATTCCCCTGTCTGTGTCAGTTTTGTCTGATATCCTAACTTTCCAAGCATATAAAATTGTTTCAGTGGCACAATGGTGCAGCAGTTAGCGTTCTCACCTCACAGCAAGAGGTTTTCCAGTTTGATTCTTGGCTGGGGTGCCTTCTGTGTGGAATCTGCAAGTCCTCCCTGCATTCACATGGGTTTCCTCCAGATGGTCAAGTTTCCTCCCACATTCCAAAGACATCTGAAGCATTTTTCCCCAGGTCTCTGCTGAAAATGTGCTCCATCCCAGTTGGACTTTCTACTAAACAAATGTCAAATAAAAAAATAAATAATTTGGCTATTGAATTAGCATTTCATACCGTTTGCCCCTGAGCCTGTGACCTGTGTTATGGCTGAAGGTCAGTAAGAATCATTTACCTTTCCTATTTAACAAAGAAATAAGCAAATAAACTACAACAAGTTGCAACCTTTAGGTCTGTTAAAAGAGCAAATTGAAATTTGGGTTTCATGTAGTTCTGATTCAAGATGAATCCCTGACATTTCATTGCATGACGTACCTACTCTTAATACTAAAATAACATGGATAATGTTCATTTCCAGTTTCTAGAACATGTAAACAACAAAGGGTAAGTGCTAAGCAAGCTCATTTTAGGTACAGAGCTCCCTTTTACATACTCCAGGCATCATTGAGCCCCAGCATTTGGTAAGAACACTTAACCAGTCAGCACTAATCGAGCCCCAGCAGTTGGTAAGAACACAGCCAGTGAGCACTAATTGAGCCACAGCAGTTGGTAAGAACGCAACCAGTGAGCACTAATCGAGTCCCAGCAGCTGGTAAGAACACTTAACCAGTCAGCACTAGCAGACAGTATATTTTTAACAGACAGATGACAGATCAGTCTTATAAAAGTGGCAGTTTAAATGAATGCTGGCACAGTACATGTGTGGAAGTAAATAATGTATGTAGATGTACTGGAGACATCAGCAAAAAGTCAGCAAAAAGTCATATTGAAGGAGATGGTAGGCAAACATACAGTTTTAGCTAGCCATGCAACAGAGGCAGGATGTGTTGGTAAACCAATAACACTCAAAAAGAAACAAAGTAGCACAGTAGCTGAAGAGTAGGTACAATATTTGTGACATAGGAGACCAAGGAGTGCAAATTAGTTATCAGGGGATTCATTGCAATCTGGAGCCCTTTGGAAGTAAGAACCTCAAGAAGAAAGCATTCTTTGCTAGAAAAAGTAGTACTGCACTGATCAAAAAGTCAGCATGCTGTGTTTAAAAACTGCGACTGAAGGTATGGGAGAAGGTTCTGATTAACTAATGTGTATCCATGCTTTAACTGTAGACCCACAGATAATGCGAGAGGCAGCAATCAACATACTATATGGGGTGGCAAAGGGAAGGCAGCATTAGAGGTGAGAGGAAGATTTATCTCAGATCCAGAGAGCACACCATTACTTTGGTAACTTAAGGAGGTAAACTAAAGAGTGGGTCAAAGTCTGCACAGCAAGAGTAATTACTCCTGAATCTCAAACATCAAAAGTTATACTAAATTTTCCTTTGGATAAATTGCACCATTTGGTAGCACTTATTTTAACAAGGATTAGCAATCCCACCTTTGACAAATTAGTTCAAGTATAACTAGGACCAGTGGATGCGGAATCAAAAATTTTCCAGTAGTCTGGTATCTATGTCTCTAGTAAACACAGACTATAACTACTTGACCACCCATGCCCAAGCCTACGTCTACCCCTTAAAATAACCACAGGGTATCAAAGCTTGTCAGATACACTTGCAAAGCATGGCTAGGCTTAAAAAGGTCCTCTGGGGTCATTAGCCCGGTAATCACCTATGGAACCTATTCAGTACATTGACTGACATACTGAAAGAAGTTTCTCATGCAGATGAGCTACATAAAAGGGGTGCTGCATTGCTTTAAATACAGTCTGCAAGTAAAATGTCACTTTGTGTTAACAGTTAGTAAAACACAACTATAGCATCACACTTTTCCATTTCAGCTTATATCTATTTCAGATCTTGCGACTATAAACATTTCAATGGTGGCAGTAAAGTGCTTATTGGCTCTTTGGAATTTGAAGATGACATAACAGTAACAGCCACTAAAGTAAATCTAAGGCATTATTTTTCAGATGAAATACATGTCACAAGGATGATATTCCAGACAAAGCTAATGTGTCTGCCAGGTTTCATACTAATGGAATTTTGTTCTGTAGTGCCAAATGATTTCAAATAATTAAACTAAATGTTTTCAGATGGATAGTGTCTCCAATGAAGACTAGCCTTGAGATGTAAACTTCTCAGGAATTACTCTGTTAACAATGGTGCTGTAATCATGGAATCCAAGATAAACAGAGCACACAGAATGACACGAGAACTCCTGCAGGTTTATGGATTATGTTCCTTTCTCACATTGGTTATGATAGACACGGAATGAATGTATAAACTATTTACCTGCAGAAAGATAAAGTTTACCAATTACACTGTTGATAGACTCCATTTGCTGGTTAACCCTGTAAGAAGTCTAATGCATTACAACAGCTGTTTTGTTCCCCAGCCAAGAAAAGGACCATGGTACTACAGTGGTTGTTCTCCACTGTCGGGATGAAAATGAGGGGTGCAATCCAAATGGTCCAATCAACCTAACAAATAAGAGAAAACTGTGCACTACAGGAAGGGTGTTCCACCCCTGGAAAAGAGTCTGGTGCAACCCAGGCAGGAAAGGGGAGGAAAAGGAAGGCAGGTTTGAGCAGTTAGTCTCCACTTCCTGGATGGACAGAAGGATGCTTCATTCTAGAGTGATAGTTAACCCCACCCAACAGAAGAACAAGTTGGAGCCCACCCCACAGAAATTGCTATGCAGTCCTTGAAAGGGAAGGAGAAAGGTTAATATGGGAAGATATCCATCCCATGAAAGAAAGAAAAACAGAAGATAATTCTACCAGCCATACCCATTACTTGAAAAGGAAGGACAGCAGATGCATCTCATCTCACTGTGAGTGACTAAGGATGCGCCGCTATAAAGACAATGCTCTGCCAAGGAAGGCAAGGAAAGGTGAGAAGATGGCATATCTTACAATAGTAGCAACAGCAGCTTTCCGTGTTTAAGGAGTAAAAAACTAAAGGAAAAATCTAGGCAATCTACATGTGTGATTCATTTAGCTTCATTGGCCTGAATTTGTTCATAACATACTTAAAAAGATAACAATCATCGGCATTCAGAACTGCCATATAGCTGAAACACCTGATGTCCTTAAAGGGTCATTTTTATATAACCCATGTGCCTCTAATGCAAGAGATTTAAGGAATCATACAGTGGAAATTCTAGCTTGGCTAGATTTCTCTTTTAGATTCAATGTTTAAAGATTAGGGAACAGATGGGGGAGGATAGCCTAGACATTTTAGCATGTTTAACACCTAGCAGTGGGAGGAGGAGAAAAAGGAAGTCACAGTGTACAGGACGCTAATGTGGTACACAACTGGAAGATACTGGTGTACAACGCACATACACCAATGTCATATTATGCCGACTGCTGCACAGGCCACATGCATGCAAAACTAGTTAGCATTAAACCTGAATGCGGCTGCAGACAGAACTGTCCGATATTTGATTTCTGCCTTGAGGAAATAATCTGTGAATTATGTCCAAGTCATCCATGGACTATTCATGTTTTACTGTAATTTGGTTTTACTCTCTTTACTACCCTTTTGATACAAATATTAATAAAATGATGTTTAAAAATAAAGGCATCCTTAGAGCCCACTAGTAATCAGGTTTAAAGCATCTGAGATGAATGCGAACAGTTACAGAAGAATGCTCAGAAGCTGTTCCGCTTCAGTGAGTACAAATCGATAGCACACATGACTTGAAGAAGCCTGTGCAGTGCATGATAAGATGATATCCAATGACATTTACAAACCTGAATTACAGCCTAGTGGATGACTTGTCTGCTTAATGACTTGTCACATTCTCCACAGCTGTGATCTTAATACAGAAGCCAAAGTATCTACCTATACTGCTTTTTATATACTTTACAAGGCTGATGTGAGCAAATCCATTTAACAGTTACATAGCCAAGTGTCATTGCTGTAATTTTTTTTTCTATTAAATGGAATGCTACACTATTGCATTCTGTATACAGCAGATTTTCATTTAACTTGGATGGCAATGGGAAGACATGAAAAGTTCAGTTATTAATTGAGTCTTTACCTGACAGAACAGACTTCACATTTTACTGTGTAGTTAAGTTAAAATAACTAGTGGGGATGTGTGCTCTTGGGGGAGGGTGGGGTTGTATGCCAGTGTGATGTGCTCTCTCTGGTGGAGACTGAAGATATAACTGTCAATGTAGAGGGAGGAGTGGCAGGGCTGCTTGGAAGCAATGCCCCCTTGTGGGAGCGAGGAATGCCTGCTGTGGTCAAACCACTGCACATCCCCTCCCCTGCACCAAAGCAAGTGTGTGTGCTCTGTTAGTGCTGGAGCGAGAGAAATGAAAAACCTGTGAACAACCAACCCATGACGGCTGCCTGGATGGAGACCTCTTTTGGGTGTTTCTTATCCCGTAGAAAAAGAATAAGCTGATAGCCAAAAGAGGGCCTGAAGCAAAGCAGGCAGTGGGGGCAAATTCGTCCTCAAAAAAAAAAAAAAACTTTACTAAGTAAATAAACTGATCCAAATATTTTAGCTATAAGCCAAAACTTGGGGCAGCAAACAGAAAAGTCACATGATTATTTAAAATACACACAAAGACACAGATGTGCAGTACAGCTACAAGAAATCAGCACTGTGTTAGCAAACCTTACAGTGACGAGCAACATCAATAGTACATTTTTATAATTAATATAAATACCACCACCATTGTTCAGACAGAGTTTCAGAATTCACACTGAATTGAAGCACTGACTACTTTTAGAAAACAGCTGACATATATTTAATTTATAATATTTACAATAAATGAATTTTGCCAACAGCCATAATTCATGCATGAACTCATGATTTACTAAGTAGGTAGAATTGTAGCTGGAAAGTAATAGTTGAATTTGACGTGTTCATTAGAACCCATACACTATGCAAATCTGAGTAATATGTGCTTTCACAGACCTTTTGACTGAAAGCAGTTCCTCATGATTAAGTGACAAGTTGGGATGCAAGTTTTCAGCAGTCTTTCAGACACTTCCCTCAAGAAGCTGGGAGCACTGCAGGTTGGAGGGGAGGGGGTGACAGCTGGTAACTGTACTCAATGGTGACAGACAGTGTGTTGTTCCATGAAGCCTTGGGACGGTGGAGAACAGGTTCTGCAGTAGAATAAGAAACGTTCTATGGATATTGTATAAGACACACATGGGAGTGAGTGGCAACTCAGATGAGAAGGATACACAGGAAATGCAGAAAAGGGTTGAGTAGGAGGTGAGAAGAGATGGCAGAATAAGAACATGTATGCAAGGCAGGGGGAGAAGCACACAACAGAAAGGAGGGCTGAGAT